>NC_053114.1:17092223-17332223 GCF_010015445.1 Perca fluviatilis
AGCACTGGCCCCTTTGAGGAGTCTAGAGCACGCCCCCCCCCTCCCTCAAGTAGGGTCTGACACACAGTTCATAATGCCCCCCACCCCCCTCCCTTGACCACTTCTGCAGCCCACCATAAATCCTTAACGACAAACTCTATAAACTTCTCTGGGCTTGAATATTTATGGATGCCTGTGGTTCCCCAGAGTGCCGTTGGCTGTCTGGGGCTCAACACACGACAGAAACCTCTCTGGCCTGCTACGGCTCTAATAGTGAAAAGAGCTTACGAATGCAGACATGGTGGTCTGTTCGGCTTGGGTCATAAACAAAATGCCCCCCCCTGAGGTAAAAGAGGAGTAACATATCAGAGTTTATACAAATCCATAACACGAGCATAAACCAACCTCTCCAGCTGCCTGCGGCTGAGACTCCCATGGCTCATGCTGCTCAGGCTTCCTGACTTTAATCAAGCTCAAGTCTTTTAATCAAACAAAGAGTTGGCAGGTAGTAAAAAAAAAAAAAAAAAAAAAAAAATCACTTCAGGCTGTATCAACTCATCATCAGATCTTATTCAGATGTCCAACTTCTTACGTGGGCCAGAGCCAAAACAGCCATTTAAGTCAAATTACTAAGATGAAGACCTGCCAGTATCGGCCTACGTCGCCATGATTGAAATGTAGACGCTGCTAAGCATTGCCTTTAACATGCTTCTAATCTTTTAAATAGTGTTCTGTTTGAGCCTCTCAGCACTTTACTACCTTAAAGTGAAAAAGGGTTGAATGGTGAAAGCTGCACATACTGTTGCCAAAACGTAATACTTGTAATTATTGCTGCAACATTAGCCATGATGAAAGAAGAAACCTTGCAAACATCCGCCTTATTTTGTTGATGTTTGTTCATGAGAAACTAAACATTTTGCACACTGGGAATTCCTGACTTCAGAGTTAAAATGCCATGCAAGGAGTATGCCTAAAAATCTTTTTTGGTCACATTTGGCTAGATTTTTGATTTATTACAGAAAATGCTTAACACAAAGATCAAGCCAAAATTACAGGTACATAGTCATGCTTACATCCCTAATGCCAATATACAAGTTTGCATTGAGTGGATTAGAAAATGCGTGGTTATTGAGCATTGTTGCACCTTGCATGATTCAAAGGCAATAAATCACTTCTATATTACTACAGTGCTTTCCCTCATAACTGAGAGGATATGTTGAGAGACTCAAACCATCCCACGTCCTGTTTTTTTCCAGAAATAGTTTTGCATCTGTAATTTACTTGTGGGTCACAACAGGGGTCAGGTCAAGTTTAGACAGGGGCTTCCCCAGGCTATACTTGGCATGCAAATTCACTACAGACACAAACAAAGAGACAGAGCAAAATTAAGTCTTACAAAACATATATGTCATATACTGTCAACAGTTGCAGACAAGCAAGTGAAGATGTTTTAGCATACTGTTTTTTAGGGCCTTGCTGTAGGGATAGTAACAAGTTGGTGTTAGTGTTGAGATTGTTTTGGAAATCATTTGAGAAACTGCTAAAGGATAAAATAGCCAACATGAATGTTTTTGGCTAACCCAGTAAATTAAATACCTAACAAATCAAAGCACTTTATCACATTGATGCAAATATCATATAAAAATCCAATATTTCCATAGCCTGGATGCCAGCCGAACTTAGCCCCGCCCACAACATTTGAGGTCAGGAAGTTCGGTCTGGACTTGATCCATTGTGGAGCAACTATGCTCGAACCAGAGCTGTTTGGACCAATCAAATTGTCAGGGCGGGCTTTATACGATGATGGACAGATGATCAACAGTAACGTAATCAAACGCGTCACCAAAGAGCGCTTGGGTTGAATTTGTTTACAACAAAGATGGCTGCCGCTGTTATAGAAGATATCAACAGCGTATTAATTTTAAAAGAGGAACAGGGAACCACGATCACGGCGTTGCGCTGATTGGTTGTAGGTCTATCCAATTGAGTGCAGAGGCATTTCCTTTCCTGGTTCGGTTGAAACGCGTGCCATAATCACAGCCCAATGGAGCAGCATCAGACTCATATTCTGACTAGAATCTGAGTATGACGACGTCAGGCTAATATTTCCATAAAACAGCCTTGTTAATTGATTTCCAACATTTTTCCACAATTGTCTTGTCCACTCAAGTGATAGCTACCACAGTATAAACAGTCTGCCAAAATCTCTGAAAGTAGGCAAATACTCTGGCGTATCCGGTACCTTCTTCCCGACCTCAACGGTCAGGGTAGGGTACCGCCTATTTTATGTTCAGCAGAACAATGAAGACAACAACTCCCATGATCCTACGCAACCTCCTGCAGTCATCAAAAATCCATGTTTACATCCATTGTTTCAAAAGAGAGGCCTGCTAGTGGCAGAAAATTACATATTGTACGTTTAATATATGATGTGAACGCGGACTCCGACAGCTGAAGGGCAGCTAACAGTAACATTAGCTGTCTAATGTCATTCTACCGTGGCGCCTTGCCCCTCACTCCCGCTAACTTTATTGTTCATCAGATGTGACCTGACAAAAGCATTTCATTTTAATATTCAAAAAAATATATAAACATTTGAATAGAAATTACAGCATTCGTTTAGTACTGACTTTTTTTTTTTTACACTATTCAAATTATATTCACCTTTCAGAATTTGTTCCAACAGCCCTACCAACCACTATACCCACTACTTGTAATAATGTTCTTGGGGGCCTCAGAGGCCTTTAGTGCTTTTGGATCATTTTCAGCACAGGAAGCAGAAACCTTGCCACACCTCATGAAACTCTGACACAACACAGAACCTACACAGAAATGATATTGTGTTCCGTCATGTGTTTGCAGAGGTGTTAACATGAAGGAAAGTGATGTAGTATAGCGGAGGTGGCACAGCCTGTGCTACTGTCCAAGTTCTGCTGTTAAAAACCTTTGACCTTGGTGAGAAAGCTCAATAGTTTTTTATAAGTCTCTTAGCACCCCTTAATAGCGGTAATGTTTCACCTCTACTTTTTCTAATAACTTTCAGTCTTTTGAATAACAGTGGTCCCCCCTCATTTTTTTCCCCCTTTGATTCATAAGTAATACGTCTTTAAGGGGAAAACACTATTCATGGAGGTCTACCAATATCCAGCTGAAAAAAAATAACTTGCAAGTAATTTCCCCCTGGAGTTGTTGGATGTATTAAGTCAATCTGACTGGACTGGAAGGGAATGTTTGTTAGATTTTGAGAGGAGGGTGGAGGATGCAAGTGGTGGGAGTGCATGTTTGTGTGTAAGCCGGAGTTAATGTGTTGACGTGAATACAATAACAATCCACTAGATGCTGACAATACTTAGCATTCCTTCCCAATATAATGCTGTTTTTTTAAGTAAGTATTGAGTGACTTTGCTAAACTCTGTTCATTTCTATTTTATTTCTATTTCCCTTTTTAAAATCTTGGGGTAAGCTCAAAGAGTTTATCAACAGGCAGTGTGCCAGTGGACAGGGGGGAATGAAAGAAATGCAGTGGCCTGCTTTTTTTTTTGGTGGCAGATTCAACTTTTGGTGAAATGCAACGCAACGTCACCCTGCGGTGGCCAATCATGTAACCGGTGATCAGACTCCATTTTGAGGAGGTTCTCAGAGCCCGTACAGAAAACCTCACTGCCTCTATCGCTGCCACAAGAGACTACTGAGACGTCCTTTCCTCTGAAGCGTTACACGTGAATTTGTCAGCTGTTTGGGCGGAGTTAGCAACTCTTTCAGCAGCATGGCTTCCAGAAGGGCGGCTCTCGTGTATCATCGCCTATAGCTCATCGATGATTAGGGATGCCCGATGATATCGGCACGACATCGGTATCGGCCGATAAAAGCTTAAAATGGTCATCATCGGCATCGGCAGATATGAATATTTCTGCCGATGAGCCATGCCGATAGGGTGTCTTGTTTACTATGCGCACATGACGACCATGAACGTAGCATGAGCGCCAGCAACTTAAACTTCCAACATGTCGGCTGTGTGGAGGTATTTCGAATGTAAAACAGATAACAAACTTGCTATATGCAGTACTTGTAAAGCACAAGTGATGCGAGGAGGCGTGTTCCACACTACAAATATGATTACGCATCACAAGAGCCGAGAAAAGTAAGAGGAAAAAACGCCGACAAAAACCCATCAGCAGCATCTACTTCAGTCCTTTGACAAAGCGAGAAAATACAGCAGCGACCACCCAAAGGTAAAAGTTGAATTTTGAATGTATTGCTCTTGATAACCAGCCGTTGAGCGTGGTGGAGCCGCGGTATGCTATGCCCAGGCTATGCCTAGCCGGCGCTACTTTTCTGATGTGCCGTTATCTGATCTCCAGAGTGTTGTCGCCAGTCACATTGAAAAGCTCCTCGCGGCGCTAGTCACATTAGCTTTACCACGGACATTTGGACATCAAGCGTGAGTCCTGTTAGCATGTTGAGCCTCACTGCCCACTGGATAGACGAAGACTTCACCCTTAAAAAAAACTGTCCGACCTACACTCACAGGAATGCTCCGGTTCTCACACAGCAGCTGCAATTGCATCTGCATTTGATAATACATTTGTGAAATAGAAAATAGAAAGAGAACGAGTGCATGTCCTGCTATGTGTTGACAGTGAACGGCTGTTTAGCGTTGCCTCTGATGTAAGGCATTTGGCAGACCTGTTCAAGTAGGAGAGGAGTTACATTTTTTATTTCAAAATGTATTTTTATTTATTTTACTCTTAAGGACTGAAGTTAGAAGTCTGAACTTAAAAATAAAATGTGGCACTGGCATATAATTTATTCTCCTCCAAGTTAAATAATTTAACTATTTTTCAGGGGTGAATGTCTGTCTACATTTGTAAAATGATACATTTATGGTAGAATCAAATGTTGTTGGTCTTGTGTATTGCCTTATCTACAACACATGACTATAATAAGGTAAAGGTAGTACAGGAGAGATACTTGGATTTCTCTTCAGTAGAATTAAAGTGAACAGTATATCAGGGGAAAAATGTGCATATACATCGGTATCGGCATCGGCCAAAATGAGTTTGAAAATATCGGCATATCGAATATCGGCCAAAATCCAATATCGTGCATCCCTATCGATGATCCCTCTTCGTTGCTTGCTCCTCGGGGCAGAAATAAGAGCTTTGAGACGGCCTTCGTTCAGCCCGAGGACCGAGGAGTCAGGGGGGGCTATCAAATAAGGGCCATGAGATGCAGCCTTAGTGTTCACATGCTTAAAAAGCCCTCCTGACGTCATGCTCAGAAAGGGAGATGGGTGTGAAAGGTGCACCCTCCCACCCATTAACCTGATTTTACTTCTGCTTCAGCTGTTTTTGCTTGTTGGCTGCTGATGGCAATGACATTAACCTCAACACTCAGCACTCACTGCAACCTAACACTGAGCACAGCATTGGGGAGTGATAATTACTGCAAAACTTTCGCACAAAAAAAACGTATTAGATACATTAACTACAATGCGAGAAGAAAAAAGATGCAAATTCTCACTTTTGAGAAAACTGTTAAGAACCATGTTTTGCTTGAAAAATAACTTAACTGACTAATAGATTAAAATAGTTGCCAATTATTTTTCAGTCTGTGGACTATTCGCTGCAGCTCTAATAACTATTCACTTACACAGTGAAAATCTCAAACTCATGAAATGTTATGGTGCACGATTATGGGCTGAAATATGTGCCACCAGAAACTGAATTTGAATCATTTATATTTGAATTTGAATTGCTAAACTTGAATAATTGCATTGAAAAACTGAATTTGAATCACATAATTTGAAATTGTATTGTTAAATTTGAATCATTCCATTGAAAAACTGAATCTGAATAGTATAATTTGAAATTGAATTTATTCGTTTGTAACTGAAGTGTAATAAAATTTGATCTTCACTGAAAATTCAACTCTCTATATATCCTCACATTCAGTTCTCACTATTCAGATTCAGATCAGCAAATTCAATTTCAAGTTACTGAGACAGACATCCGGGTACTTGGAGGATGAAGGAAGAGCAATCGAGCGCAGATCGATAGGTAGAGTTCAGTGGCGCAGGATTAGCACTAAAGATGCCAAACTGTTTTGGATGTTGGAACGAAAGAAATGACAAAAAAACAGCAAGGGATAACAGTTCACAGGTGAGGATGTGTTTTATGATATATATGCGCGGCCTTGGACCTGCAATCTGAGCTCGCGGCGGCCGGAGGTGGAGAGTTCCGTGGCGGCGGCGTCTCTTTTCCCGGGCAGGAATACTGCTTTGCCTGCGCTGCTGTCGGTCCCCGCTGATCCAGATCCGGACCGGCCAAAGACAGAGTGGTGTTCGGCATTATCTTCCACATAGTCCAGGACGACCTGTATGTAGATTTTCGGCTGGAAGTTCCACCTGCGTTTGCCGGGCGGCCGGCGAGCGGAAGCTAAGCCGGGGCAGCAGAGTCCGTTCACGGCTGCAGGATCTGGAGCTCACTGCCCGCTTCCTGGAAGCAAACCGACACCACGCTGCTGGAGGCCCGGGCCCTACTGCTGGGACGGCTGGAGGGAAGGGAAGCCCGGGAGAACTAGAACCAGGACTCAGCGGAGCGGACTGTCACAGCTTGCTGAAGTTTAAATCACAGGTTTCCTAAAGGGAGTCTGGCGGGACTCGGACTGTGGACGACGAAACATGATTTTAAGTCTCGTTAAGTAAATAACTACATGCAGAACTAAATGAATGAATAGTGGAGCAGTGAGCCTGGACATTTCAGTCTGTTTAAACTTCACTTTGAAGCAGAACCTCTTAGTTCAGAAGGGTGAAGTTTCTGTTTGGACTCAGATCTGTGAACTGATTATAATAAATATTCTTTTTATAAACACATGAATTAGTCTCTTTGTTTTGTTTGTTACTGCACATGATGATAAAGCTACACTTTTAAATCACAAACAAAACTAACTTTAATATGTATATAAACGCTCTAAGGAAGGAGACAAACGATCAGATATTAGAGTTGATTAAAAATAGACTCAAATAATAATTTACTATTTTGCGTTTTAATGTGGAAACATCTTGTATAAACTCAGGGGACTGACTCTTACATCACATTGTATTGCAGGCTTGCTGATGTACAAAGTAAACCAATGCAATTCAAATGTTTAAATTAATTAACATGTATTTTCAAATATGGATAGTCACACTACTTTGCATGCAGTAGGCTAGGCTAAGGTAGCCTAAGGAGCGATAGTTCATTTTAAGTTTACTTAAGTGGAAGAATGTGACTAATAAACCTAGGCCTACTAACACCAGGCATTACATTTTGAACATTGTGAACAGGTAGATTATATTATCTATGAGTCTCTGGGTCAAGGCGAGGCTGTGCTCCAAAACGTATGTGCTGGCCGAAGAGGAGTCCTGTGTATCTGCGCCACTGAACTCTACCTATCGATCTGCGCTCGATTGCTCTTCCTTCATCCTCCAAGTACCCGGATGTCTGTCTCAGTAACTTGAAATTGAATTTGCTGATCTGAATCTGAATAGTGAGAACTAAATGTGAGGATATATAGAGAGTTGAAGTTTCAGTGAAGATCAAATTGTATTGGAATTCAGCTACAAACGAATAAATTCAACTTCAAATTATACTATTCAGATTCAGTTTTTCAATGCAATGATTCAAATTAAACAATACAATTTCAAATTATGTGATTCAAATTCAGTTTTTCAATGCAATTATTCAAGTTTAGCAATTCAAATTCAAATATAAATGATTCAAATTCAGTTTCTGGTGGCACATATTTCAGCCCATACACGATTATCAGATAATCATCAGTACATGCATATAGGTTTAGATTGAGTGTACCGCCACATAAAGCATGGAACAAAAGCTCATTAGTTACGTAGTTATTGTGAAAAAGGTGACAGCAAGCTGCACAAACCCAATACAGCTTATTTAAATATGCAGTTTGTTGTAAAAATGTGAATTTGACTACCTATCTGATGGGCTATGTGCAAGGTAACAGTAATGTTTACATAGCCTACCTAAGCGTGAATCCTCAAACAAGAGTATTAAAATTTCACCAACATATAAAACAACAGCATCATAATGCACAATGGATATCAACCACAACCTCTTACTGTAACGCATTTCAACAGCAACTGCAGCCTTTAATCAAAACTGTTTCCACAAAAAAACATTTTATTGTAGGGTTGGTATATTAGAAAGCACTAGTTTAAGCTGGGTGTACCACAGTACTGGAAGTTTTACATTTTAGGATAGGCCTACTAGCTAAGTAAGCCTAAAACAAACCATCACCAACCAAGCCAGCACAATCCACCTGTTCATATCAATATAACCATTGCATATGGATTAGCTACAAGTCAGGCATTCAAATTGTAAGGGTACAAAAGTATACCAGTACCAAAAATAAAAGTACTCATTATGTAGAATTGCCAATTTCGACTGAATAATGTATGTTATTGGATTCTAATTATTGATGCAGTCATGTGTAATTTAACGTTGCATCACTACAACATCGGAAAAAAAATCCAACACACGTTACCAAAGAGCAAGCAAAGAGAAAGAATAAAGGTGTGTTCTTGACACCACCTAACTTTACCCATTTTTGAAGGTGAAGGCGGTCCTCCCTCATGGTAGAAAACGCGGTAACCATTGTCCTGCAAATTTCCCGCTGGACTTCTTGTCATCCACGTTAGGATTAGCTCGATATATTGGCTAGCTAGGTGGCTAACTAGCTAAATCACTTCTGTTCACCTGTGCTCCCTCATCTTCTTCTGAGCTGTCAAAGATCCGGTTTCGGAGTAGTTACGTCGCGTCAGATCATATCAACAGTTTACTGTCATTTTGTGAAGTTGTATGTTCATCGAAACTCACATCTCCTCCACGGCTCCACCTTGTATCACTGCTAGCAATGAGAAAGCTAACGCAGCTAGCTCCCGTTAACGTTACGCGGCTGCTTCATTTAAATGGCGTAGTTTCTGTGCGGCTGTCTTCTTTTCACATGGTCATCATTATCTGTTTCACTTTGACATTAAGTGGGCACATTTGACTGGAAGGTAATTGCCGTTTTTGTTTTTTTTTAAATACAAGGATGCAGACGAAAACAGCAGCGAAATTAATCCTCTACTGTTAGCTAGCTAGTAGTGCAAAACTCCCTTTTACCACACATACTGACATGGAGCGACCGTTACATTCCTGCGGTGCGCTGTTCTTATTTAAAAGTAACTCAATGGAAAAGAGATGGCCATAATGTCTCGCATCGCCAGCCCTATCTCCACAGCGCTGTGCGGTCGGTGCAGCTCAGGTTTTTACAAATACTCCACTACAAGTAAAAGTTTCTTATTCAAAATATGACATACATGTACAGTACTATCAGCAAAAAAAAAAGTATCAACAGTATGCAGAATAGCTCCTTTAAAAGTGTGTCATTATAGAATATATTATTCTGTTTTAATCACTAACAAATAAGAGCATTTTAATGTTCATCAATGTGGAGCCAATTTTAGATGTTTTGTATACTATTGGGCAAATTAGTAGTATAGTACTGCATCATATCATAAAAGCATAACATGTTTTTTTTTTCTATTTAAAAGTAACTAGGCTACTGTAGTAGATGCAGTATTTGTATTTGTCTTACTTTCTAGTATTGCATTAAAGTTCTTTTTTATTCTGGTTCCTCTGCTCCCATCCTGATAGAACTGATTGGCATTGTCAATAATGTAATACACACCAAATATTTATGCAGCATTTTGATAATACTTACTTGTCAATACTAAAGTCAATGATAGTTTTAAACCTCGTTCCCCACTTTAAAAACATTATGCATGCAACATTATGTAAGACTAAGCTTGTGTCTACAGGAGCGGACAACATGCAGTTCAGAACATATTTTAATAACATCGCCTCTCTGCCTTTGTCTTATTTTATCTATGATTGGTTTGATAATAAGTAGTCTTTTGCAAAAACCTGGTAACTACTAGAAATCAGTATTCACGAACACGCACATGTTGTCAGACCCATATATATCCCAAAGCTTTACTCATTCATCGCTTGTATCTGAAGGCTTTATTAACTTCCTAACAAAGCAAACATGCACCAGTTGCCTATACACATCAACAAATAGGCAGAAAATGAAGGAGCTCCTTTGAAATGCAGCTACAGCACAGTACAGTCACAATCAACTATTTTCAGCACGAAGGTACCGAGGAGATCAAACATCGCAGGAGTTTATTAGCATCCAGAGTATCTCTGCTAACAACCAATGGATAAATAATTTATAGCTTTTACCCAAGTGCTGCCAAGAACAAGAATGCAAAACAACTTGGCTAGTCTCTGCAAGGCTCTGGAACAGAGAGCTGTTTACGGGCTACAAGAGCGAGAAATCTAATCTTCTGCCATGGCGAGGGAAAGACTGCATCATTATCAATTTTTTTTTTTTAAATCTTGAACTGGAAAGACTTCCTTATGGCCATTTCAGGAAGGGCAACATCATCTCACAAACAGTGTTTACTTCCACATATGGATGCTCTAACCACAAGGCACCATGCTTAGTATTTTTCACAATCAATTGAGCAGATGTTATGGGACAGGAAACTGAGGCATTGTGGACACATTTTGTGGACATGATTCCCTCTCCTTTGCCAAGACCGATGCAACACTGAATCATCAGTCACCTCCAATCCAAAACAATGATTAGTATGTGGCACTAAATTCTACAAATATTTGCATGGAGATAAGCTGTACGCAGTTGTAGAAACAGAGCTGATTAGTTTTTCTAGAAACGATATGTAGATGTTTGACAAAATAAAAAATACTGGTGTATCTGGTCTTTCAATGACTCCTGTTTGGTGCCCTCTGACCCCTTCCCTGTCTTGTTTTGGACTGATGTTTCCAGTGTGGATTCAGTCTCTTGTCCAGGGTCCCTGCCTTTTCACAGATGGTCCAACTACTGTTTCCCAGGGTCTAGCATAAACTTTCATATTCAACTCTTCCATGAGTTAACTTTTAACAATAATCAATTTATGGTTATGTAGCGGACAGCAAATTCATCCGGATTTTATGCATGATCTAACAATATCATTGTCACAGATGGTGATATCACTTTCTAATTAAAAATCATTGTGTTCTACTGCACATAACATTTAATCACTGCAAGTATCTCAATGAATTAAGTATAATGTATTTACTCACAGGTACTTATGAGTGTATATGAAACAAACTATATAAATAACTTACTAAGTTCTTACTTGCTTAAACCTGCAATAACTGTTTTTTTGCCACTTGGGGGCAGTGCAAACACAACACTGATATACTGTATATAAACTTTTTTTTTAAGTGCCATTGTGTAGGATTTAAGGGGATCTATTGGCATAAATTAAATATAATAATAATGATTATGTTTTCATTAGTGTATAATCACCTGAAACTAACAATCGCTGAGTTTTGATTAGCTTCGAATGAGCCCTTCATATCAACAGGGAGCAGGTTATGCCATGTTTCTACAGTAGCCCAGAAGGGACAAACCAAACAGTGGCTCTAGAGAGGGCTTTTTGAGTTTTTACATTACCTAGAGGCCTATCGGACATGCTTGGAAAGGGAGGGTCAAGGGGAGGGGGATATTCAGATGGTTGCAATCTGCAGCCTCACCGCTACATGCCACTAAATCCTACGCACAGGTCCTTTAAGTTGATATGGTGAACTTGTTAGCAAACAGTTGCCTGTTTTCACATCTATCCGATATGGAGCGTCATTAGCATACATTTGATGTCATGTTTCTGTCCACCTGATGAATATAAGTCCAATATTTACTCACCGTTTTGTTTTGTTTTGGTCTCCACCAACTCCTGAAGCAAACATCTAAATGCTCCACTTTGTCTGCCTGTCATTCGGTGCAGGGCAGGTAGCATACAGTGGGTTTATTAGCAGCAGAGAAAGGGTTTAGAGCAGTGAAACTGATCCAAGACAGTAAAGTCGCAGGCCGGAAAACCAAAACAGTGAGGTGAAAGATGCCGAGATGCTCCATAGAGCTGAGAGGAACTGAGAGTCTGGTTATAATTCTCTGTGGGTTTGTCACTACCAGTGACCCCTTTGACATATACTCGTGATCCACTGTTAATTTAAAAATGGATTGCTGCTGCTTTAATAAGAATTTAAAAAGTAAAATGTGCAAAGTGCAGACGGTCTAACTAATTGGTACAAAAGTACAGAGTAACACCCAGACATCTAAAAAATTTAAGAAAAGGATTCCCCTGCTCCTGGAACTGCAGTGGGTTTTGCAGTAATTAACTGCTTTCCAGCTCTGCACAGAAGCCCTTAAACACAGAGGTATAACTTCAACAGTTAAAAGTTAAAATACAAATGGGGGATTAAAGAGGCTGCGAAACAATGGAGGTGAAAAAAAAAAAAGAGAGCCAATCTAATTAAGATCTCAATCACTCAATTAGACCAGAGCAGGAGAAACAAATGGCAAATACATTCTTTCATCATAACAACCGGTTTAATTGCTCCAAGACGAAGCACTGACATCTGGCATGCCCCTCCAGACTGCTGAGTGTGTGTCACACACAGAGCAAAAGAGAGAATTTTGGTAGGACAACACGAAGGGGTTGGAAGGGCGGGAGTTCAACGATGAGCGTGCTTTCACTGAGCCCTGACTGCGTTTATGAGCGCGAAACTGCCCGAGTGCAATGGAGCAGCAGCCTGGTTTATCCATCCACACTTCACCTACAGCAGTTGACTAAAAGAGATGAGGGCGATTGAGGGACTTTTTGTCTCACGAGAGCACAGTTTTCAGGCAGAGAATAAGGCCACTCGCTTTTTGAGAAAGAGCAGATGCGGTTTAGGTTGACACAAAAACATGCTGCCTGATCGCCGATATGATGATCCACTGTGGTGACAGGAGGTGCCGTGCCAAAAAACAAAGACTACCTCAAAGGGAACATACACTTACACTCCCCTAAAACAATACTATAAGTTTCTCAGTACTCAGCTGCACCACGTCTTTGTTTCGAGTCTGTCTAACCACTTCCTCATTCTGGCAGAGAGGTCAGGGTTCAGTCAGGTCCTCCGACAGGCTGCAATTACACGAGAGCTGCAAACGAGAACTCTTGAAATCTCTTTTCATTTTCTTCAATACCTCTTTTAAAATTCCCCACAGCCACTCTCCTTTCCTTCCTGCATCCAGAAATCATATTTTTTTCCAGTGAATTTGTCACAGAGGTGGCCTTGTTATGTACACCCACAAAGCAAGTCGGTTTCATCCTGACACCGTCTGATGTTTGTCTGAAGCCTGTGAAAGGTCAAAAACAAGCGTCATCCGAAAGGATTTTCAAAAATGAAACCAAGAAGTCACAGATTTTGAAACAGCAGTGCATGCAAGAAGCAGGATATGTTGCACAAAAATGATGAAACGTATGAAAATGTAATAAATAAATGAAAGGGTTTAGCGCCTACAGCGGCACTGATGGATGCTGGTTCCCCTGATCTGGACTCGCTCACATTAAAACACAACGTTCTCTGAGGGGAGTGGCACTTAGTGAAATCAGCCCACTCATTCTGTTGCTTTAGAAGGGATCTCGCCTCCATAAAGCACTGAACAGATGGGGATACGCTGTCATCTGCTGGTTAAGACTGACGCTGCAGCTATAATACAATATCTACTGAAAACTTCAATCATAAACTCACCTAAACATAACACTAAACCCACATATGTTATGTAGAGTTAAACTATTTGTATCATTTTCTATATTTTTTCTATTATTTTTATTCAATTCCTATTTTAGTTTTTTTTTTTATATACCTCATTGTTACCTTCATCATACCGTATTATTTATTTATTTTACTTTCTCTATTTATTTTCACTATTGCTGTCCCTGTGCTGCAACAACTGAACTTTTAGCATGAATTGTGTTCAGGGGTGCTTCTTTATCTATTTTAGTTGTAGAATTTGTAGCTCATTTTACAACGGGGGCGTAACATCTACAAATAACAGTCTTCTACATGGTTCATCTAATGTGGCTGTGGAGACCCTTTAATTGGAGCTGAACGTTGCAACTTTCTCCTCATCGTTCAAATCCAAGAGTACAGATACAAAACAAATCTGTCCTCATATACTGGCTGCATTGTATTGTTTTTAGGAAACACATTTTTTTGTTGTTGCAATTTTAGCATTTAAGGTTGCTACAATCACATTTCTGGTAATTCACAGTTGTTCACAGAGTTTCTACCATTTCAAAATGTAAACTTCAGTTCTGACACAAAAATTTAAACTTTACTCAACCTTAAAACATCACTGAAGGTATATATGTCACAAGTAGCTATTTTTTCTATCTGCCTACTCCATATGGTATGTATGCATGTATGTATGTATATATATATATACACACACACACATATATATACACACACACACACACACACACACACTATTTTTTGTGGATGCACCATAACATGAATTGGTTGCATTTTTACACATTTGTTCATAATTCAACCTGACATATTAAGTATCTTTCAAAACTTTGTGATAAATTGTAGAATTTAAACTATACAATAAAATGTAATGGTTTAGTTTTTAATAGACTCTATGACACATTTATGAGTTCCATTATGTTGGCAGTTAATGTAATTTTGTTGGTTTTAACTGACAAATGTGTTGAGAACACGCATTGCAGACATTGTAATTTGCCATATTTCACACCATGGGCTGATCGTCCTTTTCTATGAACTTGTGCTCGTTGGGTCTATCTCTTGTAATTGGGTGCATTAAGTGCAACAATATTGAAAGAATATATTAAACATATTGTATTTATGAGTGTAATCAAAACAGATTTACTTCACTATTTAGATATTGTTGCACTGAATGCACAAAATTACAACTCAAACACATCAAAGTCCATGCGGACAGCCATACGCCCCCACGAGTGCATACCAATTCCTTCCACGTGTCCACGGCCATGTTAAGCGGAAAATACACCAGTCTGTAACACATTAGGGTGCATGTTTCTATAAATCACTAGTATACAGTACTTATTATTATCTTGCACAAAGAGGAACAATATGGTAAAGAAGTAAGACTGTGTGCTGGTGCATCTTTATTCCCCTAACCAAAATGTTTTCAGCTGGTGTCTGAAGTTGTTTCCAGTTTATTTATATAAATTGAAACCTTATCATTGTATTTTTTCTTAGATCAATGTTTTATTGTTATTAGCACCATTTATCATTCAGATAACAAATTCCACAATATGTGCCAGGTAATATCAGATGGTGCACAGAACAGAGAAACACAAATTGAACAAGAACAAAGACCCTCTACCACCCCCCCACCCTCTGCGGTCTCGAGGAAAACAGAACAAACAAACAAACAGAAACCACACCTTGCCTAATCCCTCTCCTCTAGTTCTTGTGGGGCTGGGGTCATTAAGGCTGATATTCGTGCTGCTGTGCTCTCCCATAGGCTGACAGGTGATTTGGCTTTGTTAATCCTTGCTGTAGAGACAAAACACAGTAGACTCAAATCTCTTCCATCTCTTATGGATAACCCAAACACATTTCAAAACCAATCTACAGTTGACCTTAACACATCCTTCTGTTCATTAAATGTCCACTTGTTCTAAAAAAATAACCCTGTTCTTTGAGTACAAACATATCTTTTGTACTATCTTTCTAGTTTGCTTGATTTAATGCTCGATAGCTTAAAGAAATCCAGAAATTCTGTCAACCTCCATTCTCAATTCCAGTAGGAAAACCCCCCCACAGAAAACTCTTTTTCTTTTCTTTTTTGGGCTTTTCCGCCTTTAATTTTTAACAGGACAGCTAGGTGAGAAAGAGGGGTTAGACATGCAGGAAATTTGTCACAGTTCGGATTTGAACCCTGGACGTCTGCGTCGAGGCATAAACAGTATACGTGCGCCTGCTCTACCACTCAGCCAAACCGGCCACTCCATAGAAAATTCTTTGAAGTTATTGATGGGCTGCCATAACACAACAGATTTAGGGGAATATTAAGTAACAAGTGGCATGTTACAGTTCAATTTCATGCCCATCTCAAGTAGAACTCACATTAGAACTCACATGAGTACAGTGATAGTCGAATCAAATGGGTCAGACAGCAACAACAAAAAGCAGATGCAGCATGGTGAAGAAAGACTGCTGGAAGTAGTTTTATTGCTGAAGTACCAGATGTTTACATTTGATCTTCCAGCAAGCAGCAGTTCACAATCCCACAGGGAGCATGTTGGTATTAATAGGGCTGAATGGTGTGTGTGATATAGAAGTGGGCCAGAGATGTGGTTCCGGGGACGCTCTGGTGGGTCAGCAGGCAGACTTAGAGGTGTGTTTGCACATTTCTGGCGAGGGTGTCCATCTGAATGGCTCTGACCTTTCAGGTCGAATTCAATATTTGTTGTGCAGATGATTTATAAATATTTCCCTTTGGTCTCACCAAGGGCAAGATATCTTGCCAAGGGAAAGCTCTCTCTGAAGTGAGGCCATGAAAGTCAGGTCTGACACACTGACACACACACACACACACACACACACACACACACACCACACACACACACACACACACACACACACACACACACAGACACACACACACACACACAGACACACACACACACAGACAGACACACACACACCTCTGCAGCTTGTCAAAGCCAAATAACCCTGATCAGGTGAACAGGAGCATTTCCCATGAGATTAGATACTGGAATGCCAGAAACCTCCGATCATTGTGAATTTGCATCAAAAACACAAAGAGGCAGTCATCACCCAACAAGGCTGAGATCACAGAAAGACAAACGCTTTGACAAGCCCACAGTCTGAAGACAACACTGTATTTCTACGTGTTTTTACCTTAATGAGGAGAAGAAAAAAGGGGCAGCAATTAAATTAGGCTACTGCACAGCGGGGGTGGACGTTATGACGGGGGAAGTGGCGAGGCTCGTCTTTTTCTGCCTGAATATCAAAAGGTTAGAGTAAGGGATTAAATGAGGATGCCAGCCACTGAACATCACAACAACCAATTAGGATTTCATCATTTTTTTATTTGTTTATGTAGTTTTTTTCAGGTAGAAAAGCTGATGCTCCTGTACTATATTTGGTCAACTATGTGCATAATCACCAACAAAAAGCACTATAAAACCACAATAACCATCACTAAGAAAGGGTACAATGACAGTTTTCTAACCTTAGTTAAGTTATGTTACTGTTAACAAACAATGAAATGATAATTAATATAGAAATTATAAATAATGCTGTTATTTATGTCATTTTAACAGTTAATTGTTACAAACAACATTTTTATATCATATTAAGTATTTTTTAAAGATCGTTTACAAAATAATTAACCATTGAAAAAGTATAAACTATATGTGTGGATTAGTCACTTCATATTACATATTTCATATTAAACTAATGATGAAATAACATTTCTTATAACATTACTAATAATTTGTTTGTAATTTTTTTTGTGGGTTTTTTTTTTTTTTTTTTTTTTTTTATAACCCCCTTTTTATATTTATATCTAACAATATATTTTTTTTTTTTTTTAAAAAAAAAATATTCCTTATGACAACCTGGCAACCCTAAGAAAGTCACTTATAATGGCATAAATCATGAATGAACAACTTAATTTAATAAATATTTATAAAGCCATCATTTACAACTTTTAAACTCATGAAGCGTGTAGTAAGTGCAATTAGCAAGTGGCACCCGGCATTTTGATGTTGTAGACGGAGTGAATTTGAACTACTTAATGTACTGATTTACAGCTGATTCTATAACGTTGCATCATGTTTTGTAAGATACGGTTTGAAAATACAATCTTAATCTGCAAAGTAATTACAACATGTCCAATACATGGAGTGAAGTAAAAATGTAGTGGAATACAAGTATGAAGTAACCTACCATTGCAATACTTAGGTAAAGGACAAGTACCTGAAGTAAATGTTGTTAGTTATATACTTTACACCACTGAAAATGTCGAAGCACTTTGACACAGAACACATACTAAAGTAGCACAAATGCAAACTTATTTTTGTTTAAGGCACATGCCTCCAACTTGATCAAGTCCAATCAAAACATGGTTTCATGTGAACCTTTACAGCAGATGATTTAAGTATTTAATGTATTTGGCTAAATGTACCCTGAATAGTTCTTCATTCTAAGCCATGTTGACTAAATATTACCAAATGTGGAAGGAAGGAAAAAATGAATACAGATGTGCCCGTTTTTACAGCCTGTTTACATCTTGTGAACTCCTGCCCAAAGAAAAGAGTTTCCTTTTAAGTCTAATGAGATGGTGTGACAATATAGCCTTGCATAACTCGTTCAGCTCTGAACCACCGGCTCCGCCCTATAAAGCTGATTTGAAGTCAGACTGCGTTAATATCTACGATCCAACGTGACGATAACTCAGCAACTGAACTCGCGGCTGAGACGAGAGAGAGAGGCTTTGAGCGCTTGACCTTTTGACCTGCTGGCTACTGAAATCCCAGCTCTGTCGAGGAAATGAACCCCCTGAACCACTAGATCATCATCAAGCCACTACAAAGCACAGCTCAAACCAAATTATGTTGGGCAAGAGGCTGCAAATTAGTCAACGCTCTAAATTAGTCTCAGTCGGTTTTCTACTAAAACGTTCAGTGACTGCTCTGTTCGAGAACACTGAACTTCTATATTGTTTGTGCATTCTTCAAACACAAATCAATCTAATTATCCAATGATGCATGACTGTGTCATTTCCTGTGAGCATTTGGCAAAAAAATGGCAAACAATAGGCTATATATCTTAAGCACCTACTCATTACACCCACTGTGATCTTTTGGCTAATAATAAAGTAATGTTTTTGACACTGATGCATTTTCCTCCCGAGAGTTAGGTGAGAAAATGTATTCCACTTTTAATGTCTGTTGGGTTTAGTACAAAGCTGGAGCCAGGAAGTGATTAGCCTAGCCCAGCCTAGATTAGCCGAGGCTCCCAGCGGTTGTTCGCCAAGAAACAGTCCAACACGAATAACCCTAGTAACACAACAAAATGACGTTTTTACCTTTCAGTTTGTCTACAGATTTAACTAACAATATACTGGATATTGTGGTAGGTGGATTTTATATTACCTTTAGACAGAGCCAGGCTAGCTGTTTCTCCATGTGTCCATTTTGTCTTTATGGTAAGCTAAGATAACCGGCTGCTAGCATTAGCTTCATATTAATCCTACGGATGTTTGTGTGTTTAGTAAAGAGCACTAGCCAGGAGGTGATTAGCTTAGTTTAGCATACAGACTGGAAACCCGCTAGCTTACTAGCACCACTAAATATTGTTTAATTCATACACAAACAGAAATATGGCTTTACAGTGAGTTACATTTCCACACATTTCCAAATATTCAACTGCCACAAATGGTGGGTCTCTGCTGGTTAAAATGCCCAAAGGTTGCTGAAGTGACACATTCAAATACCGCAAGAACTTTCTTTTCCCAAATAGAGCACTGTTGCGGAAAGTCAAAGAGCCACACCACTCACTTCTCTATTACTATGTTAAGCCTGAGTAATATGTAACAGTTTCACTGTATCACTGAGCCACCCTTCGTGTCAGTGGTCTGTTTCGGCTGAACTGGCTACCCAGCCAGCGTGCCATCCCATGATACCACAACTGAAAATGGAGTGGCTCCCAAACGCCAACATCAAATCAGTGTCACTCCTTCAGACTCGCAGCTTTTCATCCAGTCCTCATCATGGAATCAAACGCAGCCCTTTCCAACCACACTAACAAGCTCAAGCTAACACCCTCAGGCCTAACCCGATGACTTTAAGATGATTGAAGCAGCCAGAGGTGGCCTCAGCCATGTTTCCAAGCACCAGGCAACCTCAAAAGCCTTATCCTATTAAACCACATACACTGTCTGGTGTGTTGCGCCACGAGCAGACAGGCAAAACCGGGACGATTTTCCGTTTGAAAGAGAGAGATTATTGTAAAAGAAGTGGTGGGAAGGATGACAGTCAGAAGGGAGAGGGAGATGTGGCGGTTTGGGCCCCATCTGTTTCTCGCTAAGTCAATGAAGGGAGGAAGAAAAGCTGAGCAGATACACTAAGCATTAGTGGTTAACCCAATACTAATGAGGGGAAAAAGAAAAACATTGAACTCAGATGAAACCATTTAGCATACGGTGGTGTACAATGTCCTTACTGGGTTTCAGGGAAAGATGGCCAACACTCACGTAAGCCTCATGTGCAATAACCAAAAGGATATAAGGAAGGGGATGTCGGGCCTGTTTCTAATCCATCTGCGTGTGTGTGTGTGTGTGTGTTTTGAACCATCCTCAGAGTATAGGAATCTGTTTCAACGTATGTATCCCATGCATGTACAAAGTACTTCCACACCTTTGATGCAGATGTTGAAGTACAAATGTCCGGGACACTCGGCTCTGGCACAGTCTTGGCGTGTAATCGGCTCTGGTGTAGTCTTGGGATGTAAAGCTTGATCCTCCTGCCAGGGCTTGAGGCTTGAGGCTTGAGGGTTTTCATTCCTCTGATCGCCTCTCTTCCCTCATCTACCCCCACTACCTTCTCCCCTCCAAGCTCTGGAATAAATCCTGGGAAATGAGAGAGGGCCTCCTGCCCCCTCGCTGCTACTCATTCCCAGGTGTGCGAATCCCAGGTCAACCTAGGATCAGACGGTTACACTGCCAAAACGTTAGAAAGAGGAATAATAAATGACGGTGGATAAAGAGTACAGGGGGGATGTGAGGTGAGGAGCGAGAGAAAGGTGAGAAGTAGGGAAAGAAAAAGAAATAAAAGAAAGAGATGGAAGAGACCGAGCTCGCTTTTGGGAATGTGAGCCATGCTGAAACCATTCAACTCAAATCAGCACCATGTGTCCTCCAGAGCCTTATTATCCCATAAATGAACTTTATTGAGGCAACAAAGTGCTCTGGACCTCTGCAAAAACATTAAAGGGGCCTCGCCTGTCTCGGCCTGGAGCCAAGAGTAGTTCAATTCCTCAGGGGACTAATGAAAAAAAACGAGGGGCCCCTGGCCTCGTGTTCGCTGCCCCCAGTGTAGCCTCGCAAGCTGGCTGGCTGGCACTGCCTGAGTAATGGCCTATTAGTGACAGAGAAATAGTTAGCAATTACACCAGGGAGACAAATATGGCACAGACCTCTTGACTGACCTGACCTGTGGAATTAACCAGGAAGGAAGGATGACAGACAAAAAAGGTAAAACAGCAGGAAGGGAGGAAGCAGTGAGAAGAAGGAGGAAAAGAAAATAGTGTCCTCAGTGTCCTGTTTGGTAATTTCATTACTTGCACATTTTGGGGGGAATTTTACACCACTGAAATACAACATCAACTTTCAGTTAATACTGTGCTCACACGGTGCATTTTCCTTAATACATTTGCAGTATTCGGTATAACATAATGACACTACCATCCACAGTGTGCTGTGAACTCTGCTGATTTTACACATCATTGTGTTTACTGTTGTCGCGGAGTACTACTGCATATGTGAATAAAGTTTTATGACCCTTTTGTGGGTCCAGAGGGAGCTGCAAAGTCAAATAAATATCTGTGGAGTTGCAAGAAGTTAAGTTTACCATGCAGACCTTGAAGTTACATTAGCTGCTGCTAACGTAACGCAACACAATCTGAGAAATGTTGCCGATTGAGTTGCATTGTGGGTAATGTAGGCTCCTGGTGACAGTGAATATTCAGCCTGGGGGGGGCCGCCAAGCAGGTCAATCCTGCCATGTAGGAGAGGAAGAGTGAAAACAACCGCACAGGAGATGAAAATAAAAAGGGAGGGCAGAGGAGAAAAAAGGAGGTGAGAATGCTATTCCATGTGACAGGTAGTCAAAACAAGAAGTTATCAATTCCTGTAAAACACGAGAAGAAGGCCTCTCAGTTTCTGTATGAAAAACAATGCGAAACAACTCGTCCAGGAAGCGAGCGCGGCAGAGGTGGCAGACTGCTGCGTCGGATAACAAACGTTCGTGACAGCTCAGAGGACTGGAAGCAAGGATGTGGGCGTGTATCTGATGTGTATATAACCACCCGCCTGCTTCCTCAGCCAGTTCACCACTCACGAGGCATGCGGTGGACGGCCGAGGCTCATTCCAACGTAAATAAAAGTCTCTGATCCTTCTCGGGATGACGAATTTCTTATAAAAGATGGGATTCTTTGCGGCGGGGAAAGGGGTTACAATGGTAAACCAAATGGCCGCAAGTGGATGTATGGGACTGGTTAGGACCCTGGAAATGAGATTAAAGACAGATCTACCGACAGATTGAATTGTATTTGCCATAATTGCTGAGAACAGCTTATTCAGTGCAGACCGCAAAAAAAAAAAAAAAGAGAATCATAAAACCAAGGAAGGAGCAGGAGGAGGGGGGGCTAACTTGAAACCGGCTAGCTTTTTTTTTTTTTCGGAAGGAAATCAAACCCAGGACAAGTCTTGTATCAATTAGAGGGTGTGTGCGTGTTGTGTGTTTGTGTGAACAGAGGATGGGATAAGGGATGGATTAGCTCTTACTCATAAAGTTCAGCTTGAAGCATGTATTAATGATTCTCTCTTTTTTTGGTTGGCGGGGGTGGGGGGCAATTCAACCTTGCTGTACTTTAAAAAAAAAAAAAAAAAAAAACTGTGCAGCATGCCATGAATTTATCTGAAATGAGAGAACAGAAATAGTCCTGACCTCTGTTCTCAGCATCCCGTTGAAAAGGCCTTTAATGAAAAATAAATCTTGTCAAGAGGAAAAAAAAAAAAAAAAAGACCAACAGACAAATCAATAGAGGCACAGGCTCAGAGATAAAAGGGAGCGCCGCATGCCAAAGAGCTACTCGCTCTCATTCCTGGGTTGATTGTACTTAAAGTGAAACCACATGAACTGAGCCGTTTCCTCGAGCCAGCGAGAGCGCTCGGAGCTAAGAGCACACGTTTACTCTGCAACTTAAAGCCCCCTGAGCACTTGGCGTTTCTCTGCAATGTTAAATATTCATGACTAAATGAGCAACATGAAAACAAACCGCTAATCGTCGTTCATTGATCAGATTTGATTGACCGTCGTCTGGCCAACACAAGGAAACAACCCCCCCCCCCCGCAATCTGTTCCGACTTTGGCAGACAGTTGTGTGTTCATGTAGGCCTTTATTCCTCACAGTAAGAAGCTGATCGAGAAGAGAGGCGTTTAGGGCCTTTAACGTAATAAGACTAAAAGGTCTACAGCCGTTGACATGCTGCTGCTGCTGCTGGTGGTTGTGGTGCTAGATGAAAAATCAGGAGGTCACCAAATGCAGCGAGATTCAATCTCTGGGTCTGAACACCAATGTCTTTACGAAATATCACGGCAACCCATCCCATAGTTGTTGAGGTATTACAGTCTGGAGTAAAAAAAACTGGCAGAAGTCATGAGTAAAAAATACACGGACACAAACAACGTTTTCTATGTTAGGCACTTTTATTGATTTTTGTATTACTGATTCACAAAACACAAATGTTATTGTCAAAGACATCAACCAATTTAAATGGATCGGTATAGAATATACTGTTTATTTAGGGATTTAACGGGATCCAATTGATAGTCTATGTTAATGGCAGAGGGAAGATAGTTAAGTGTTAATTCCTAACATCTGCATAACACAATGAAAGATATTTTCTAAACTATCGGAGTTTTTGGCCAAAATATATATATATAAAAAAAAAAAAAAAAAAAACAAGAGCGCGAGAACTTTTCTTGGTAAAGTGTGTTAGCTGGAAGGTAAAGACGGGAGTGCTTCAGATAACTAATCAATAAGGGCTTTGTCTGTCTACATAAATAAAGGGATCGGTTCTATTCTTCATCATCTATCGTCACGGCCTCCTACAGTAAAGGTTACACCTGAACGTGTTTTGTGCCGTTCCACTTCCAGACCTGCTGAATTACAGAATTGTCACACTGTAGTACAGTAATTAAAGTAGTACAAAGCTATGAAAAATATATCAGTGTAAAGGCATGAGAGACTCGCTCAACAATCACAACACCACTACACGACACCATCAAGAGTCACAAAGAGCTGGCTCAGGGGTACGCAGGCCTCGCTTTGGGAGAGTTCACTGCTGCAGGAAAAAAAAAAAAAAAAAAACGGTTTTATATTAAGTCAAGCTTCAGCTGGGACAGTTGTCTTTAAAAAGAGGTTTGGTTTAAATGTAGTGATGCAGAGCAACAGATATAAATAGATAAAGCTCTATCGTTTAGTGATTTGATGTTCACATTTCCCACTTATCTTTAAGATTTATAATACATTTCCCAAGTGTTGCAGCTATTACAGCTTCCAAAAAAACAACAACTGCCTACCCCTGGGCCACACTGATTATTACAATTTCTATTAACTTGGCCTGCCAAGTCTCTCCACTAGAGGACACTCTGGTTTCAACAAAAGGACGACGTGCCACTGCAAACTGTAGGACACAGCAAGAGATCTCCACTCCACCCCCCCCCCCGCTCCCCCTCCTCCATGACTCAAATCCTGCCAGCATGTCCAGACTTATGGAACCAGACTGTGTGAGTGACATGACTCCCAAATCTGTCACTTTACTATCCATCTATATACCAAAATGGCGAGTAGTGTTTTTTGGAGGACATATTTTTTAAAGTGCTCATATTATGCTTTTTGGCGTTTTCCCTTTCCTTTATTGTGTTATATATATATCTTTTTTTGTGCATGTTATAGGTTTACAAAGTGAAAAAGCCCAAAGTCCCCCCCAAAGGGACTTACCATCTGTTACGAACGTGCGTCACTTTGTAACACGTCATAATGCTCGCCTAGCTGCTAGCGTGCCACGCCCTCATACTCTGCTTCTGACTGGCTAGCAGTCCTTACCTAGCTACTGCACATGTGCGACTCCTAACAAAGATAGTACAAAAGTGCGAGGCCTCACTCTGTAGCTAAAACAGAGAGCTCAACACACAGGGTGAAAAGAGGAGCTGCAGCAATGTGCAGTACAACAAATATATGGTGTTTTTTGAAAATTAAACCATGTAAACCTATTCTGATATAACCTCTAAATACAATTATGAACCTGAAAATGAGCATAATATGAGCACTTTAATCTTTGGATTATTCTGAAAACACGTGTGCTAGTTTGGACCTCCAGGAGATGATAACTGCGCCACAAATTGAGTGAAGAGACCCAAGACATCAAGAACGTCTCAAGAAAGTAGTGGACATCAACGAGGTTAAAAAGGACAGGTTCACATTTTCTTTTCTGCCCCCCCCCAAGTCTGTCTTAAAATACTGCCCACATGTGTAATCATTCCTTCTGTCCAATCCGGACATAAAGGGATTTCCTAATAAGGCTGTTTCAATGGAAGAGACGGGGGACAAAAACCCCAGTCCTCTTTGTGTGAGACAGAGAGACAAATCCTGTGGGTAACTTCCAAAATTAAAAGACATTTTAGAGCAAAACATGCTCTTTTTCTTTAGTGATGCCCCTGCGTCTCAGCAAGGAAACACAAAGAGGGAATTTTATACTGAAAAACAAAGATTGTAACCTTGAAAGAAACCCACTTGATAAGACTAATTCATACTGCTGAAGCCTCGTATTAGCTCTGGTTAAACGATTGCAAATAAATTGCTTTGAATTTTTCATATCTTACATTATAATCACGTAAGGACGATGTCTCTTCACTGCCAGTTAAATCACAGCGATCAATAACTCGACTTTTAGTGTCCAGTATGAACAAGAGGAATAAGTACAACAAGCAAAACCTATTTCAGAGGTTCAGGCTTTTAAAAAGTCCACTTGAGAAAATTTGAACCCATCCCTCAAATTTGAGCAAACATCGCTGTTAAATACGAAAATACACTGTATGAGAGCTGTCAGGTGGGAATGTGAAAAGTGGTCTTTGTGTTGATGTCCATTCAACATTTCAACTGAGAATTTCAAGAGCGAGTAATCTATTAAAAAAGGGCCCTACTATGTCAAATAACTCCCCATATCACTGAATATAATGAGTCAAAGCGGCATGAAAATGCAGATTTGCACCATTCAAAATAGATTTGACACTTTCACATACCGCACTGTAAGATCTTGTGAAAATGTTCCTGCTGTACATGTAGCTCATGAAGTCAAAAATGATTTCACAGGTCAGTTTGATACAGTAATTGACACAATGGCATTTTTGATGTAAAATGAGCTTTCTAGTTAAGTTGAAATAACATATTTGTATCTAAAAATCTACAGGTTATTCACTTTTACCCACAACACAGAGAATTAGATATCTGGGAACCGAGTGTAGCCGTACTACAAAAAAATAAAATAAAAAAAATAAAATAAAAGGATTTCAGAGCAGCCTGTTTGGAGAAATGTTGGAGATGTTGCCGCACACCGGGCACCCACAGGGGCCACGGCGGGGGAACTCTGCAGCGGGAAATGTGAGATTGGTGAATTTGAGTCAGCAGGTAGCATTTTGTTTTGTTGGAGGAAGCTTTAACACACAAACTCCTGTCTCATGCGGATGATCTGTAGTAAGGCGGCCTGGACGTCCTCATCCATGTGGCCCTGCGACAGAAACACAGTCAGGAGGGGCTTCAGTTAATCCAGCTGGATCGTATTTCTTCCTTGAAGGATCGGTTGTCAACTCCTCACACAACAGATCATTCTAAGCTTCAGCTCCTGACAGCTACGGTGCACTTACACCTTCATATTTTCTTTTTTATATATATAATTTGAGCTGTTTGTACCATTTTTTTCCCTCCGTTTTGATGAATTAATTTGCAGCCTGCTCCCACAGGATTTCCAACTAATAGGAGTTACCATTACATGCTCCCAACCCATCTGCAATGGCTGCCTCAAATAATCATATATCAATAATCAGCAGGCTTTCACACCACATTTTACCGCCGTGTCAACATATGAAGTACCTCTTGCTTTTGGATGGTGACTAAAAGTTGGTTGATCTTGATTTTACAATAACACAGCCGTGACTCAATAAAATGGACGCAATTTTATAAATATCTTTAAGATGTTTTTTTTTTTTTCTCTCATTCAATGTTTTCAAGTATGACCGTTTATTCTTTTAATCTGCACTGTCGGCTCTCTCTCTCTCTCTCTCTCTCTCTCTCTCTCTCTCTCTCTCTCTCTCTCTCTCTCTCTCTCTCTCTCTCTCTCTCTCTCTCTCTCTCTCTCTCTCTCTCTCTCTCTCTCTCTCTCTCTCTCTCTCTCTCTCTCTCTCTCTCTCTCTCTCTCTCTCTCTCTCTCTCTCTCTCTCTCTCTCTCTCTCTCTCTCTCTCTCTCTCTCTCTCTGGGTGTGTGTGTGTGTGCTGCAGCGGTTGTGATGGCACCCACAGGTTGTTCTTCATTACTTTCTGTTGCCATATGCAGAAATGTAAGACTAGCCAATAACATTTGTAACGGGAGGTTTTTAGAACAAATTTAGTTATCAAAATCAGAAAAGTGTTGGCCGGGGATGACCAAAGATTGCCACAAAAGCTGAATCTCTGGGAGCCAGAGTTGTTGTCAGGGTTCTATAAGGTTATCAAGAAGCTGTCTGAACAACGGACCCTAAATTAGTTTAATTAGGACCACTCATGGGAATGAAAACGACAACTCTTATGTTCAATAGAGATGAATGAGAGGAACTTACCTGTGCTGCGCTGAGAAGATGAGTTCGATAAATTGAAACCACCTCCCTGTGTTGCCTCTCAGCATCCTTAGGGAGCACAGGAGAAAGGCATGAAGTGGTTACGGTTTCGGACAAACTACTTTTTTACCATGACAGTAAAAAATACTGTCATGGTGCGGTCACTAAATTCTAATTCCACCTTATTATGAATCTTCCAGCTACACATAAATCTTAGGATAAGAATGTTTTTCTACGGTTTCTTTTTTGTAATTTTGAGTCATGTTTGCTGGCAAGATTCAACTACAGCACTTATTTTGGGGTACTCTGTTGAAGTTTAAAACTATTGGATCTGCCCAGAGCCACTCTGGATCTGCCATAACCAGTCGCTAACGTTTGGTCGGGACGTATGTCATGCGCATGTGCAACAAGAGGGGAGACCGTCAAGGCTTTTAGCATTAGCATCGCTAGTGTTAGCCTTAGCCAACTCCTTCACCGCTAACCGAGCGAGCTGGAAAATCTAACTTTTCCCGAACCCGGTGGGGAGGAGGGCCACAGCATCACGGCCACCAACGCAACTCAGCAAAGATTGTTCTTGCTCGGGCTTTAACTTCTGGATATTTGCCGGCGTTGCCACAACGGACCGAATGGCTTCGCTCGCATCTTTCTCCGCCGCGACTCTAGCGCACGGCCTCAAAGTCAGCGTTCTCAGCCGCTCCCTCTGTTCGCTGATTGGACCGCCAAAAACTTTGAAGGAGAAAACCCAAGACTGTACTGCGAGCCCAGACGTAGTACTGAAGGGAAATGAAAATGAGCTGTACATGGGAGGGTGGAGCCAGGCTAATTTTCACCCCTATTGAGGGATGTAACAGTATGAAAATTTAACCTCATGTTATAGAGACCAAAATTATCACGGTTTTTGGTATTAGAGCGGTTTAAAAGTGTGTTTGATATGTTCTGAAAGCACTGATAGGCCTACACAAGCTGAAATGGTTGTCAAAAAGTGTAACAGTGTTTATTATATTACAAAAATATAGGCAAAACCTTGCAACCGTGCAACTTTTAACATCAAAAAGGAACAAGGGCTCAGCTTGTTTGTCAGGAACATTCCTGAATCCTAAGCGTTGTCATCTGCTCCTTCCACCATGATTCCAACTTCAAGAAACGCTCGCTGTGGGCTACGCAGTGCGCCTGCGCGGCAACTTCAGGAGACTCGGATGAAGCTGGGAAGGATTAAACCCACGGTTTCCACACCGTGGTAATCCACCGTGATAATAATGATATTTTAAACGAAAACGGTAATTGTTATCGCCAACATTTTTATCGTCGTTTACCGTTATGCCGGTAATCGTTACATCCCTACCCCTATTTATCAAATAAAGGAGGTATACATGGTGAAATTAAGAAATTATGAGTGAGGCAGTCAATGACAAGAAGATAAGTTACTGTGCGGTAAATATATAAAAAAAGTAGAAATATAAAGCAGATTATGCATATGTTTACATGATATTGTGTACATCCACTCACAGCCAGCTGTTGCTGTAGGCTCTTGATCTGGCCGTGGAGTGTGTCGATGTGCTGCGTCTGTCTCTTGTTGGGCGCGTTGCTTGTGTATGCCAGCTGGGACAGACCGTTCAGCGCCTGCTTCAATCGCTCAACATCTGTCAGCAACTCTGTGATCTGAGACACGCGCGCACGCGCACGCACACACACGCACACACACACACACACACACACACACACACACACACACACACACACACACACACACACACCGTTAATATTCATACATTAACATATTTTCATTACAATAACCATGTAAAAATCTGACTCTTTCAAAATCTACACAAAGCCAAAACAGACACACAAATACTTTTCAATGGAGTATATTACCACTTTTTTTTTTTTCTCTATCTATAGTCAAACACACATTCCAGTTTATATAATAAACCCATGACTGACAGCAAAGTTGAAAACATTTTACTACCTTCTTGTCTTTGGCTTCAGTCTGCTGAGCTGATGTCTGAATCCTCCTCTGAAGATCACAGATGGTGCTGAGCGACTCGTCATATCGCTCTTTCAGCTCCCTAATTTCTCTCTCGATTGCGCGGCCCTTCTCCTGGACGGCCTCCGTCTCGGCCCGGGCCCTGCTCTCGCCCTCCCTCGCCTGCGATGCCTCCCGATGGGCCTCCTCACTCTCCTTAGCCAGGCTCAGCAGCTTGTTGCTCAGGTTGGCGGCCTCCTCCTCCAGCTGCTGCTTCTCCTTCTTCAGCTGGTCCATTTGGTCTTCCTTGTAGCGAATTTCCTCCAGGGCCTGCGTGGCCTGAAGGAGCTCAGATTGCAGGGCCGATACGTCTTCGG
Organism: Perca fluviatilis; assembly: GCF_010015445.1. NCBI lineage: Eukaryota > Metazoa > Chordata > Actinopteri > Perciformes > Percidae > Perca > Perca fluviatilis. The sequence goes on from NC_053114.1 coordinate 17,122,166, forward strand.
CCCTCTGGGCGTTGTTCTCCTCCTCTTCGCCGAGAGCCAATCGAAGCTTGGCGACCTCAGCCTCCAGGGCATCCTTGGCCTTGGCCTGTTGTTGCAGCAGAGATGCCTCTTCCCCGCAGCGTTCCTGAACTTCTTTCTGCAACGCGCAAACCCTCTGGGCCTCCTCCTGCTGAGCCTCTCTTGCCTTCTTGCAGTCGGCCTGCGCTTGCTGCATGGCGTCGTGGAGGGCTTTGAGCTCCGCGTCGTACGTTGCTATCCGAGTCAACTCCGATTTCAGACGCTCCTGGAGATTCTGGATCTGAGCGTTGCTGAGGGCGTTCTGGTTTTGAAGATCAGCATTCTGAAGTGTTGCCTCCTTGTGCTGCTGCTCTACCCTGACCAGCTTCTGAGTTAACTCCTCAAATTTACCCTTGAGCTCTTCCTCCACATTCCTGTGCTTTTCACCGGTGACCACAGCAGAGTCGAGTCTCTGTCGAACCGACTCAATCTCGACTTTGAGTTTATCTTTCTCCTGTCCGTTGCTCTCTCTGGCACACCTTTCGGCGTTATACTTCTCTTCCATTTCCAACAGTTTGACCGTCAACTCCTTCACCTGGGCACTGTGAGAGTGTTCTTTTTCCTCGGCCGCCGTCAGTGGGATAAACTTGGACTGAATAGCTTCCTGTATGGTATCAAGTTCTTTCTTCTGCGCCTCCAGTTCTTGGGTAAGCTTTACCGATTCCTCCTGAGCCGACGCATACATCCCAGACACTTCGTTTGCTCTATTCTCTGCTTCGACCACGGCGGCATTCAACTTGTCTGCGATAGCTTTGTGGTCTTTTACGCTCATATAGTCCCTTTTCATCTCCGACAGGACTTTTTCCAACTTTTCTTTCAACGTATCATTTGCTTCTTTCACGTTCTTCAACTCTCCCGCACTTTCTTTCCCCTTGGCCTCCAACTTCAACATCTCAGCTTTAACACTCTCTAAGGTGGAACTTAACTCCATCTTCACTTGCTCGTGCTGCTGTCTGGGAACATACTCTGCCTCCAAGCTTTGTTTCAGAGTCTGGCTCTGCGCGGTCAGCTGGGCGCACTCTTTATCTTTGTCTTCCCATTTCCTCTGCAAAAGTTCGTGTTTCTTCGCCAGGTCGGCATTCTGAGATCTCAGAGTGTCCATTTCACTCTGGTGTCTCGCACTTGCGCTCTGGAGACTGTAGATATTCTCCTGCAGCGTGGGCCTCTCGGTCAGAAGCTGCTGGAGTTGTGCCTCTGCTTTTCCGTAACGTTCGCTTGCTTCCACCAGTTTGTCCTCCAGCTCCTCCAAAGCGGTCACCATGTTCTTCCGGGCTTCCTCGTGCACCTTCACGGGTATGAAGTCGCTCTCAATCCTGCTGTTAATCTCATCCAGCTGCTCTCGTAGTATATCCCTTTCCTCCTCGCTCTCGCCGACCTCCTTAATTAGAGCCTGGCTTTTGTTAGTCACGTCGACCAGCTTCCTTTTCAGCGACTCATTCTGCTCTTCGAGGGCCGCCCGTATCCTCTGCTGCTCCTCAGCAGACATCGCCCGCGAGCCTCCCTGGGATGACGGAGCGTCCAGCTTTCGGTGGAGCTCTGCCACCTCCTCCAGCACGCGATCGTAGTCTTCCCTCAGCTCGGCGATCTGCCGTTCCTTCTCGTCTACCGCGTTCGTCAGCAGGTTTTTCATGTTGTCAAACTTCTCAGCTGGCACTGTGTTGCCATGCTTAGTCTGGGTCTCCTTCAAATGGGTTTCCATTTCTAAAAGGGTTTCTGCTAGTTCGTCTCTTTCCGCAGTCAGAGCGTCCAGCTCTTGGTTCAGCTTTTCGGCCTCTGTTGCTAGCTGGTTCTCGCTGCTCTTGTACTCCTCCAGGGCCTTCTCGCTCTGTTTGAGGCGGTTACGAACGCGACACACTTCGGCCGAAGCACCTTCATACTTGGCCTTGATGTCCTGGAGCTGGGCACGCAGTTCTTCTGTCGCCTGGCCTCCTAAGTGTTCCTTAACGGCGACTACATGGGCTTGCAGCTGTTTGACCTTACCCTCAGAATCCAGCATCCTCTTCTGGACATCCCCCAAGGCGTCCTCCAGTTCTTGAACCTGCTGGTCGGCCTGTTTCTGGATGGTGTCTCGGCTCTGAGCCAGCTCTTGGCACTCTTGGTTTTTACGGTTTAGGTCAGATTGAAGGCGTGCCGTCTCGTCCTCTGCTGCCTGTTGTTTTCTCTTGACTGCCTCAAGTTCACGCCGGAGTGCATCCAGTTCAGCAGAGACGTCCCAGCCTACAGTGGGCTGACTTTTCTCTGGAGGTCTGGACAGTGAACGTGATACGACAGCTTTCTGGAGCATCTGCAGAGAAAGAGGAAAAACTTATTAAATGATCATCATTAGGCATTTTCATGGAAAGCCAGCTACTTTAGTCCAGAATCGGTGTTGACTGCTTTGTGATAACATGCAGAAAAAGGTTCCTTAGCTTTCTTTCCTTTGATTTGTAATCCTTCAGAACAGACTCGTTCTTGGTTATAATTTAAGAAGAAAGAAAGAAAACCAAATCAGCATCTGAATAATGTATAAGCAGTTTAATTTGTACGCATGTCCTGCTTGTAAGCACACTATTGCAGGGCTTACAGCCTCGCCACCAGTGTATGAATGTGTGTGAATGGTTCCTGAACTTTGTAAAAGTGCTTTGAGTAGTTGTTAAGACTAGAAAAGCGTATAAATGCCGTACATTTACATTGTTGACACGGACTGCCTCGATCCAAACTACTAAACGCTGCGTTTTAAACATTTGCAGGTGATGTGAAACCGTTCCACAGGTGAAAACGTACCTGATCAGAATCCAGGCTGTGAGCTTGTTTGACCAAAATGTTTTCTTTACCTGCAAGACAACAGCGTAAAAACGTACCATTCAAACCTCCTCATACTCTGCAGGTGACGGTTGAAATAATGATATCAAAAGTTTCTTTAGGATTCAAGACATGGAAGGAAGCTTACCTTTGATAACAGATTGCCCTGAGTAGTCCCCCTGTGAATACAGACATAAACATTCTTATTACAAATGGATGACCTGAGACTTTTTAGATTTGAAATATATTTTATGTACAACACATTGTAGAATGTTTTAGCAGCACTGATTTATTTAAAAAAACTTGCCGTAATGTTCGCTACATTTATCAAGCATTTTCTCAAAGCACAGTTGTCTCACAGTCTCACAGTTGCCAGTTTATTAGGTACACTTGGCTCAAACGAATGGAGTCTAATACATCAGTCCTGCAACATATCTCTCTACATGAAGGTTGCAATGTTATTTTTTTGTTTAAAACAAAACAAAGCAACTGTTTTAGAGACGTTTGATTCACTTGCGTGATTTTTGGGGTAGAGGTGCTTCTGTTATTTAGCCTACCCTCCTTGATATAAATGGGGTGGACAAAATAATAGAAGAAGAAAAAAAACATGTCAGTATAATGCTAAACAGTTCAATAGCACCACAGAACTACAGGTTCCAAATAAACCATAAACTGAATCGATACAAAAACTAAACAATACAACCTTCATGTTTTTTTTTAATTTATTGCAGGACTGTCATATTAGACTGCATTAGTTTTAGCTAGGTGTCCCTAATAAACCGGCAACTGAATGTTGGTTTACTAACACACAACGTCAATTTAAGGCTTTCAGACTTCAGATTTCTCAGGACAACAAAATGTAAATTACAGCTTGAGAAGAACCGAATACCAAATATAGATATAAAAAGGTATACAGATAAAAAAAAGAATCTTCACTGCATTCATTTCCTTAAGGATTAAAGGCTCAAAGTAGAAATCCGATAAGAATAAAGTCACTGACCAATGTACTCCGGAGCTGGACCTTGACAGTCTCCAGGCCTCGAGCTCCTTCTTCTCTTTCTTTGGCACTGAGTAACACCTTCAACTGCTCCTTCTGATTCAATAGAGAGAAAATCAAAAGGTCTTTTCAGATCAATACATGACTGATGATTAAGGGATGGCAAATACAGTTTGTTTATCTCCCTTAACCAAAAAAAAAAAAAAAGTATACAAACGCTTCAGTTGCAATTATGCTGACTATTCAAAAATACATTTAGATCTTTTTGTCACATCTTTTGAGAAATGCAGATAATGCCTGCCACGTTATTTTTAAGATTATTTTCGGGGCTTTTCCGCCTTTAACTGACAGGACAGCTAGGTGAGAAACGGGAGAGAGGGAGGGGGAAGACATAGGAAATCGGCACAGGTCGGACTCGAACCCTGGACCTCTGCGTCGAGGCATAAACCTCAGTATATGTGCGCCTGCTCTACCCAGTGACCCAACCCGGCCACACCCTGTGCTATAATTTTGTCACTTCTGGAGGTACTTCATGTAAAAGAAAAAAAACAGTATCAAAGTAGCTTAGTGAAGGCGATTGGAGCAAAATTGACTTTACTTGTTACTTTTTGGACTTCATTCATTTAGTGCCGATTAGCAACAAGTGAATTTGTTTTCATTTTTGATAAATTATGAAGAGGGGAGTTCTTGGTAGTAAAATCTGACTTCCAGATCTCTCTGTACACATCATCCTTCAACAAGTAGCAACTTTCAACAGAATGGGTCTCATTCATGATACATACAAGAGCATACATCTCAACGTGTGTACATGCACGATGACATTTGAGATTCATAGATTTTTGTTCGTTTTTGTTAGTCTCTCTTTCCTTACTTTCCAACTAAAACAATGGAACCAACATTTCTTTTTAGATTTGTTTAAGGAAACTACAAAATGGTGAATTGGCAGATCACTTGACCTTACATCCTGAATGTGTGGCCTGGGCAGGGTGTTATTTAGTGCTATTAAGTAACAATCGAGTGGCATTTCAGATTGTGCTACCTTCCTTTTCCCTTCCACATGTACAGTTCTGTGTTGATACAGCACCAGCAACATCCTCCAGATTTTCCATTTGCTCTTATTTTAAGGTTTCAGAGGTCATAAAGTAATTTGACACTGTCTCCCCATTGCACTCATGACTGCTACTACAGTATATTAAATGTTATGTTGATTATAACGTGCATCCAGTGTAAGGTTCTTTCAAACAAATGTAACCAGTAAAACAATTGAGATAATTGTGAAAAAAGGCCCACAATGTTCAATAAATAATTGTGCTTTCATACCTCTTTCTGAGTGTCTTCCACAGCGATCTTTTCCTGCAGATGAATAAAACAGATTTTATATATAAGATTAGATTCAACTTTATTGTCATTGTGCAGAGTACAAGTACAAAGACAACGAAATGCAGTTTGCGTCCAACCAGAAGTGCAAAAAAAGCAAAAAAGTGCAATGTGATATTCAAGTATAGACAGGTGGTGCACAGGCAGGACAAGAATATATTGCAGTGTTATAAGAGCAGAATAAATATGGCTATGTCATATAAACAGTGTAAGTGTATACAGTCAATTGTGTAATTAACAACTGACAATACGCCACTAAAATTCCTTTGATCATGAATAATTTACATTAGCATTCAGCATTAAAAGCCTGCTCAGACTCCTCTGTGATTAGAACATTTTTACACAATCCCTGATATTAAAAGGATGACATTAAGCCAAGAGAGCTTGACTCAACTCAGCTTTTATTATGTATGTTTGCTTATATGTGGCACCCAGACCTCTAGTTTGGGACCCTCACATCTACTTACCCACAGAAAAAAAAAAAAAAAAAGCCAGTGGTAAAGGACAAGCGTGCCTGGAGGGTTTTACTCTACTGCACTGTATTTTCGAGCTAAGTGGCTCTTGTTGTGTTGCTGGATGGTTTACCTGTGTGAGCTGTTGCTGTAGCATGTTGACCTGATCTAACAGGGCTCTCTGATCCTGGTGGTACTTCCTGAGATTTTCCTGCATGGTCTCGTTCTGCCTCTCCAAGTCCTGAAACAAACGCCCACAAATAAAACCATAAAGCTTACAACCAAAATACAATTACTAAATGCTAAAAAAAGAAGTAATAATCAGTACTTTATGGCTATGGATGTCTTCATCACTGATTTTGATAGTGAATTGCAGCATTCGCAACACTCGCACGTAAACGGCTCGTGTGTTTGCGAGGAATAGGGAGGCTGAAGTTAAACAGCACTTACGTGTATGATCTGATCCCTTTTGTTAACCTCAGCTGCCTCCGCTCTCTCCACTGAATGCTGAGAATGAGACAGGATCTTTTTTACAACCAGGTTTTGAAGCTATAACATTACCACAGGCTATGAAAGCGTATGGAACAACACTCACTTACAGTCACTAGATGGCAGTCATGTACATGTCAGCGGCAGTGAGTACCTTATAGGTTCAGATTAGAGGATGGATACCCGAACCAAGCCGGGCCGGGCCGGGTTTGGACAGATATTTAGAAATGATGTTCGGGTCGGGCTCGGTCACATCAGCGCGATAAGGCATTCAACATTTTAAATTTAAAAAAGCTTGTTAGGTGCGCGCGCCTGTGTTAACGTGAACTTGTTGCCCCGTGTGCGCTGATGCGCTCATCTGTTGACATTTCTGAATGCCTTCCTACAAAACGTACATGTGTCATTAGTATGAGAAAAAACTATTTTAGATTGAGATTTTAACTGTGTCGGGCTCAGGCTGGGCTCGGTTACTGATCTGTCGGACGCGGCCCGATCCGCACTCTAGTTCAGATAACATAGAAAAGGCTGTCCCGAGTCAAAGAAAATGATTTGAAATGTGGAACAACTGGAAGAAAATGCAGAATCGGGAGACTTCAAAGTGTCTTAGCATTCGCATGCTGGACAGGAAGGATACAGAGTTATTAATGTCAACAATGGCTTTGGGATGCAAGCACCCTTGACCTTTGTCATCTTTTAACAAAAAAGGGACTGTGGAAACAAAATGGCTCCGCCAAATTTCAGTTCATCGTTATTACCATCATGCCACATGAACACATGAAGGTCCTCTGAAAAATGTAAAGCAGTTTGGAGAACAACAGCTGCTCCTCGCTATAGGTGGGGTTTAATAGATGATGTGAGCCAGCAGAGTAAATGCTGCAGGATTACCTGTCGCTTCCACTGTTCCATCTTTGCAGCCTCCTTATCTGGAACAACATGAGAAAACAGCACGTTCAGACTTCTTCCCATATGTTATCAAGATTTGCCAAAAACAGGTATGTTCACAGTACACGGTTTCTTTAAAACATGTTCCACGAAAGAAATGCACACAAGAAGCACAACAAATAGATCAGAGAAATATGGATTCAGGAAATAACTGTGAAAGTCAATTCTATGGCTAAAGATACTGTGAGAAGTGTTGAAAAACACTTACTGGTATAAAGATTAGAAAATAAAAATCATACAGAATATTTACGTTCTGCAATGACAATAATTCGAGGTTCTATAGCAGATCTAAAACGGGGTAAAAATATATGTTAACAAACAGCATCAGGGTATCGGCTGTCTTTGCCCTGCACGTATTATGGTTTTGACATATTTTTCAAAGTGTAGCCAAAATGTGCCACACTTTGCGGTTGCATTTGACAGTCACATAATTAATACTTAAAATAATGTCATGCAGCTTGAACAAAGCAAGCTTGTTACTCTTCATCAAAATCTCCTTCATGGTCTGATGGGCGATTGTTGCTATCAACGATCATGCTAATCATGCTCTTCGTGTATTTATTTCAAACAAGCTGCTACAAGATTCTTTTATTTTCACTCGGTTTTTGCCATCTGACCTCTGGTGGCTCGGTCGAGGTAACTTTTGACCAACGCAACAAGGTCCAGGTTCTTGCTGAGGCGGGCGTAGTGAAATGCATCGTGACCCAAGCTGTCAACTGCCTTCATGTCGGCGCCGCTCCTCAGCAACACCTCCACTGCATCCTTACAGCCGTACTCGCAGCCCAGAATCAGCGGCGTCCTGAAGGGGGCGACAAGCACAGTTTACGAGCGAGAACGCGCACATACTAGCTATGAAACAATTGTGTCACTGAAAATGAGGCTGTCAAATTAAAAATCGTGGCAAAAACAACAATTTACTGTGCATTGTGTTCAACTGCTGCTGAAACATTCAGGGCTGTGGAAGCTGAGCTGAGTTGTCTTGTTCTTGTCACCTTTACCCTTGAACTCTTCCTCTTGTCAAATCTAGTTCTTTTTTTATTAAATGTATAAGGACGGTCTTTGCTTTGTGTTATAAATGCTGCTGAGAAACCATAGTAAATGAGTCAGGCAAAACATGTATTTCTAAAATCATATTAACAGTTTCCAGGATTCCAGTATGCCATGTAAGTCAGGCAACTGTACTGCAAATGATTTTTTTTTTCTCCCAATTTCTACCTTTACTGATATTCATCACCTGCTTGTGCAGCTAAGCTTTGTTAAAATGTTTCTATAGTCCTCTTTGCAAGGTGCATAAGGTCAATGCCCTTTCAGGAATACTTCTTTTCTGATAAATGTCCTTAGCTAGCACAGAACGTCCGGTTTTCTCTGTGACTTGATGTTAATGTAAGAAAGACGGGGATTAGAATTTGAAAGTTTTCTGTCCTACTTATTTATTGACTTGTGGATGTGTGAAACACAATTTTGTTTTTATGTGGTGCATAAAAATGATAAATAAAAGGAATCTTAAATCTATAGAAATACAAATAGCAACTTGTTTAAGTCATCAACCTCTGCCATCTGTCAAAAGCTGCCTTTTGTAAGCAACACAGACTTCCAATTATTAAAATGGAGATTTGCCAAGCCTACCAAAAAGGTAAAACACAACGAGGCCAGATGTCTCTTACTTGTTTTGTTTGTCCCGGATGGTGATGTCCGCCCCTCGCTCCAGCAGCAGCTCACAGATACGTGGATGACACATCTGGGTTGCCAGCACCAGAGGTGTCTTGCCATCCTGGAGATGAACAAAACAAAGACATTGTACATCCATCCACAAAAAATTGGAAAAATCTATTTGTATCTCACCTCAAAGCAAACAAAGGCCCTAAACTAAGATTTAGTGCAGTGGTTCCCAACCTGGGGTCCGGGGACCCCTTAGGGGGGCGGCAAAGATCAGATGGGGTGTGCAAGTCTTTATCTGGTTTGAGGTTGAGGTATAAAAAATATATATATTTGCACATGTTAAACAAATTATGATAATACACTAGAATATATAATGTATACAAAAGTTGGTATAAAAACTATATATTTTTGTTCTCGCTTAAAATTGTAGGCAGGCTACTTAGCAGGCCAAACCTCCGGGACCTCTTAACCTGGGACTCTTGCTGTCATCAGGTCAGCTGCTCTAACTGACCTTATACGACATGAACGACTTTAAGGAGCAAGGAGATTCAAATGCTTTTCTACAATGACAACTGAACACATGGAAAATGAAAAGACCATTACAACACGTGTGAAATGAAGTGAAAAAAATAAAATTCTCACGAAATCAGTGGTATTCACAGAAGCTCCGCTGTCACAGAGAAGTTTCACGCTGGAGGAGCAGCCGGCCATGACTGGAAGTAAAAAAGCACAAACGACCCATCCCATTTATCACTGAGCGGACCTGGTTTAAATGCTGAAAAGCTAAAGAAATATTCTCTTTAAAATCAAGACAGATGCCAGGTTTTCATTATTGCATTGCAATATTTTGTGTATTGTGGAATCTCTGTTGATGCAATAAAAATATAGTTAAAGCACTATACTAAAGTACTAGAGCAGAGTACAGTCAGTATTGGAGTAGAGTACAGTTACAGTTATCACATGTAGTTTATCAATCAGAAAGTTGAAATTAATCAAGTAACTAGACATTACATAAATATAATTACAGAGGCCACAGAGGCTTCAGTGTGTCTGAACAGGTAAGATAAAACAAAGCAATGAGTAAGTAATATTTCAAGTAATTTAAGAAAATTTGTTTCTATTCCTTACAGTTACAGTAGAATAGAGTCAGCTTTAGACTAAGAACTATACTTAGGGCTGTGCAACTAATCAATTGTTTTAATCGTGATTACGATTTTGGCTCCTAATGATCACAAAAACAGAATAATCGAGATTATTTTGCACATTACGTTTTGCAAGTAAATTCCTATTTTGTCTTGTGTTCTGAATGAGAAAAAAAAAAGTATTAAGTGAAATTTAACAGTTCAGTGTTTTTACGTTTTTTTAATTCAATAATTGCAACATCTTTCCAAAAGTCAATGAGTAATCGTGTTAAATAATCGTGATATGATTTTTTTCCATAATCGAGAAGCCCTACAGTACTAGAGTACAGCCAGTACTTCTGTATAATATAATAGAATAGAAGAGCAGTCTTACCGGCATCATGTAGAGCTGTTCGTCCTTGTAGGTCCACATTTCCAACTGGACTGTTGTGCTGTAAATGAACACAAACACAAGTTGGAACAACAGAAGCAAGTGAAGCAAATGATCTCACTAGTGCTGAAATATTTCTGGATCCCTGTCGAGTATATCTATTAGTATATCTGTAAAATAATCAAGTACAACATTGAATACATATCTAAGAGCCCCACTCGGAAAATCCTATTAAAAAAAAAAAAAAACATGGAATGATTCTTACATAGTAAAGTATCATGGCATAATGTCACTAAGTGGCTTCAAAAGCTAAATAGAAATCTGAATCTGAATTAACAACTCAATCAAGTTGTTGACGGGAAGCAGATTGGTTAGTTTACAAAGATGCTACATTTGGTCAATTACTCCAACAGAGGAAAGACCACTGGTCAAATCTACACCTGAGTGAAAGTAATTCTTTTAAGTAATGGTTTGATTATGTTACAATATTGTAGTTGTGTGTAGAAAAAAATGTGTGTCCACTGGTTGGCAGTGGAACCTGAGGGGCAACAGCAGGCGGGTCAAATTAGGCCAAGTGGCGCTGTGCTGATATGCGTGTGACATCTCTACCCAGTAAGTCAGCTGGTTGGAGTGTACCACTGTGGTGATGAGGGCCTGCTATGAAAGCCTTGAGGACTCAATGCTAACAGGGGCCTGATGTTGCTGGGTAAGCTTGCCAGCGAGCTCTCTGGCCCCCCCACTATAAAAACCCAACTCTCTCCAGCAACAAGGGCCAAAAATTAGCAGCAAGCTCAAATGACAAAGCGAAGAGGGGGAGGGGGTGAGTAGAACGGCAATGGGAGCCGACGGTGGAGCATGGGGGGGGGGGGGGGTATCCTATACCTTGAGGGTTTGGGCTGACGGAGGGAGATAGTGGAGGTGGTGGAGGTGGTGGGTGTTGGTGTCCAGCTGCTATGTCTGGTGTGATGACGGCACCAAGAACGGGCGGCAGGTTTGCAGGAGGGTATGCTTGTCAACACCACTGACAACCCCCCTGCCAACAGCCGCACCCTCCGTTAGATCACTGCCATGAAAGAGGTGGGGGCAGGGGGAAGAGCTACAACGCGCACAATATTGCAGAGATAGCCCCCTGATTGTAAACACATAAATCCCCCAGTGGGGCACGGTGACTCAACAGGGCCTACTGTGGGCTCGGCTGCCAGAGCTGTTTGGCAATAATTATTTAAAGGAGCTGAGAGGGGAACTGCTCTGACTGGCCAGTGACTGGGAAGCTGCTCTGTGGAACATAGATACAAGTGTGCAGATACACAACACACCAACACGAAGGGCAAAAACACTGAACAAAAAAAAAACCCTCAAACAACCCTAAAATATGAGATATAATCTTGTAGTTTGGCATGCTTTCTCACAGGAGTAAATATCGGCACAAACCGTGTTTGAGTATCACAGGGAGGACAACTGCACTTTACCTGCAAGAGTTTCTGCACACACAGAGAATGTCCATTTCTTGAAGCCAGGTGAAGAGCACTTTTACCTGAAAGCGATAAATGCAGCAATCAGAAAATGAAGTCCATTCCCAATCAAGGCTTTGCATTGTATGTATTTTTAGAGCCAAATGCAATTTGCAAATATCACTCAACGAGTCCCTGTAAGATGCTACTTGTAGGTCAATAGACGCACTGTGGCAAACTGCAAAAGCAAAAATAACTGCTGTACATATGACTCCGCTTGTATCACTTCATCAAGACAATGCCATTAAACTCAAATATTATTCTGTGTCAAGCAGCCAGAATACATCACTCAGTTGATTGTTCTGCTAATTTTCTCCAAATATCGATTGACAAATTCCCTTCACAGTCTATGTCACAGCGACAAGTATGTCCATATATGTCCAATTGAGTTTTTTGGGGAACCCTTCCATGCTGATACATTTCCATTATCTTATCTGATGGTAAGAATTCTACTTTGGTATTGATTCTTTTAATTTGTTTAAACTACATTTGCTTTTATAAATAGTAAATATCGACTTCTGAAGCTACTTCTTAATCTTTTCTTCGCTGGCTGACTGTTGAGGTTGAATAGCTTCATTTTTATTGATAGATTTCTTACCAATATATCATTGGTCAGTTAGTCATTAAATCATTAAAGCAAACCTACAATATTTGCATCCTGAAATGGATGAGATTCAAACATATTCAGGTGAAAATAAAAAAATGTAAACTCAAATTAGAACTGCTGCTTATTGTTACAAGAGTAAGTGTAAAATGTTGCTTCCAACTTTGCCTCGCTGCCTGAACCTTTTGTCTAAATTGCTTCTGAAAGTATGTCTCTTGCTCATTATAGAGCCTAATTTCACATCTCAATTTCTGATGGCAATGCTGAGCAGCACTCCGCTTCTAGTTATCGATTACACAGACCACTAATAGGACCAATTTCTGCCTACTCCATCCTCATCTCCTTCCTCAAAGTAGGAAACGTGGTCTTGCACGAGTACCTTAACCTGCTTTAATTTGTAATGTGAAAATGGCATCCCACCGAGTGCAAGGTGCGGTGTGGATAGCAAAAGCAACACACAAACTCTTGCCAAGGACTTTGTAGATGGTCCACATCTAAATAAAAAAACGATGCTTCTCGGTTTGTTTACCAAGTGTACCAAATGTTCTTGGCGTTTTTCAACTGTATTGTGTTATACTGCGAGGTGTTATCAACCCTGTCTACCCTCATTGATATAATGGGGGGTGGACAAGATTTTCAAACCTCAAAAGTATGTAACTGCAGCAGTCCACTCCAGTGTACTGCTTTCATCCAACCTGTACTCACCAGTGGCATCACTCGCAGTGACATCAACACTGTGTCCCAGGATGAGATTAAGACAGTCAAGGTGTCCTCGCGTTGCAGCCAAATGAAACCTGGAAAACAAGAAGAAAAATTAAAAAAGGAAAACAGACGGAGGGAGATGCCAAGAGTAGGCACCATGGTGTAGAGAAGGGCCAGTGAAAAAGTGATAGAGTGTAAAGGGAAGGGGGGGGGGGTGAGGGTGAAACTTAAGGACAAGAGAGGGACTGCCAGTGGACGCCTGGCTCCATGCTATCAGCAAGATCAGCATTCTTGAAGCAAATAACAAGAAACCTCAGAGTCTGTAATGACTCCAAGGGAACCAAGAGCTCCACAGAGTTTTTGTACTGTATCAGCTTCACTGTTGTATACGTGAGCACTATCAAATGATAATTTAAAAATATTAGAGGCAACCTGCCAGAAAAGGAAGTCATTATCTGCTTTCTGTGTCCCCTACTCTTTTTTTTTTGGCTATGAAGTCACTACCCTTAGCACTTTAAAATTGAAGGAATATTATGTTGATAAGAGGTCAAGTTTAAGAATAATCTTACTGTTACACAATGACAACATTTATGAAAGTTTTGCCTATATGTCCACTGTCTTGTTTGCATAATGTGATAAAACTGAAAGGCCTGCATGGTAACAAACGATACGAGTTATCAGCCACTTCACTAACCAGAATATATTTTTATTCATGAGTTTCTAAAGGTCATTCTTGAACTTGGAAACAACAGTTGTGAGACCTTGAAACTCAACTGTTAAGCCCACAGGGACAAGAACTCCCTAAAATGTTGAGAAAAAAAAAAAAAAAAAGAAAATTGAATTTCCATGCCAACTGTCAAACTCGTAATGAGGGTCATGTAATTAAATTGAAAGCCCCAGACCAGCTACTAAATGAACCTTGAAATGTGATGTCAACACCAACGTGTGTTTAATTGCCACAAAGTTGGCGTATTCCCTAGTTAATTACCTACTCAATTAAGTTTCCCACTGCACGTGTTTGCCAATTTCGACTGGAAACATTCCTGTTCCCGTTCTCTGATTAAACCCACCGCAGCACTGCCACCAACAGCCATGAAGGTCTCGAAAGCACTTGTGTGTAAACCAATCTTAGTCTGTCACCCATCAAGCCACATGAACCTGTTTATACACTAAGCCCGAGGTATCTGCCAAGGAGACAGCTAGGCTGTCACCTCAACACTGCCGCGGGTATTAAAAGCCGTGTTGATGGCCAGGAGATGCTGGTTCTCTGGGGAGCAGTGGAGGGTCCTGACCTCTCGGGGGCAAGCAGCAGACAGGAAGCAGACCAGAGCTATCCAGTTAGGGAGATATAAGTGAAGGTAACTGATGAATGTCTCGGAACAGAGAAATCGGTTATTACAAACTTGAATTGGGGGTAGTGGATTACTTCTCAACTTCGTGAAGAATAAAGAATGAGTCTTGTGACAGTGAGTGGCGCAAACAGCTACCAAGATGTTTTACACAAAAAAAAAATCATGTATTTGCAACTACATTGTAACTATATGCAAGAAATCAAAGATTTAGGGGGACTTAAACCCACTGAAATAGTCCTGCATAAAATAGTTGACTTTGGTCGGCACAGCTTAGACCGCTAACATAAATTGCCAAACCAACAAAACAGTTAAACGTCTGACACAGACCAAACACAAATCATGGTCTCTGTGGATATATACTGCTCACCTGCCTGGAGACCTCAGTAAAATGGTTAGAGATCAGTTTTGGGACAGAGACTAATGGTCTGGCTTTGAGAGAGCACATGTCATTTCATCTTCACACCTGCTCCTTGGGCGATTTTCAGGTTGACAGTTTACAGGATATGGTTGCTATTTTTAGAGAGCGGACAGGGAAGAGTAAACCAGAGAGTATATGCTGGTAGCTAAACCATATACAGTGCATGATGTGTGTCTCTAAAGGCACAACAGTGGCCTCTGCAGCTTCAAATACTACTAAATTATTTCTGTCACACCTGCCCAATCATCGCTGCACATTGTTTTGAGAAGTCTGCAAGTCCTCTGGTACATTCACATGGGCATGTATGTGCATTATAGAAGTGGTCACTCATGATGAACCCATACTGACTTAGTACCCAATTCTGCAGTACTTTTTTCTGGCAATAAGAATTTGACTAACCCACTCTATGTTATGTCAGGACCAAACAGCAGAAAAAAAAAAGTCAGCAACTAGTTGGTGAAGAAAGCCAAACATTTAACGGGCTAAAGACGCTCATGATTCTCACGAGTTGGTGGAAAACAAACCCCAGCTAATACGAGAGAGTGAATATTCGATCATCAGGTTGACAGAAACAGGATTGTTGAGTATTGAAGTATTGCATCTATCATCTTGTTTTGAAGCTCTTCTGCCTCCCAGTGGCCATAAATCTATCAATGCAGCTTTAAATAAAAAACATATTAATCCCCATAATCCTTTTAATGATGTCCATGTTTGCTGATCTTTAATTTTTTGATGTTTTTCTACAACACAGCATGTGAAGGCATTTAAATGGTGTAGTTGACTTGAAATTCTGTTCTCAATCCGTCATAAGATTAGGGTCCGCATCATGCAGATCCAACTGTGAAACTCACAGCTTGCTATTATTATAAAAAAATAAAATTAAAAAAAAGACACTTGAGCACAAAATTTGTTACCACTAATCCTGACAAACAATGGGCATGCAGCAGTATCTTTACCCAGTGCCAGTTTCATGCTGCAGGGCCATGTGAGCGGCTGTCTTGAGTGATGTGCTGTCATGTGGACTTGTTTTGCTGCTAAGCCCTCGGCAGCTAGCTATCACCGCTGCACAGAACAAGCAGGTGTGATGGGTGGGCTTACCTCACTGGGATCCAGCGTAATGCCATGGCAGAGATGTAAACTGTTTACTCAGCTGGAAGCCGCGATAGAACAGTTAGAGCTGAATTAATTAGCTGAACACAGTAAGGCTAATCCAAGGCACACCAAATTATATATTGAGGGTAACAGTTTGTAATTAGTTTCCCCACAGAGGTCTATGATTAGAAGGCATCGCCATTCGACATTCCTTTGTTGGCTTTTGCAGAGGCCAGAAAGCCACAGACACGTGTTGGTCTGTGTGTGGCCCACTGAACTATAAGCAGTCTTGCTGAGTTGCATTTGTGGTTCACTTTTGTTTTCGGTATACTTGGCAAACGCGTGACCTCTTTCCATAAATGTTCCATGTTCTGATGTTCTAGTTAACTAGTAGTGGTCTGTCCACCCTGCAGATGGAAACTAAATGATGCCTGCTTTTCTGTGTAACAATCTCTACAGTCAATCAATTCGGAAAACTTCTCGCACCTTATTATGAGACCAGGCATTTATCAGGTTGTGTGCATAATTTAATGAAAGATTATTCACATGCACGAATGTATAGAATCATTGGTCTGTGCAATGGTGCCACGAGAGAATTTTACACCCTGCTGAAAATACTCAGCACCTTTGCTTCTGGGATCTGTGGCTCCATAGTTTTAGGCTTTAAAAAGCCTTTATCAAAATAAACCTGAATCACAGGCCAGAGACCAGGGGCCTGTTGCACAAAAGTAGAATAAAGAAATCCAGGATAAGTGAAAAAAGCGCAGCTTGACTTAGTGTGATCCGCTCATCGGTTGCACGTTTGCCGAGCCAGGATAAGTAGGTGAAGCTATGTCAAGCCAGGAGTAGATAGCTGGGATAAGTGCACGTTCACGGCTTTCTTAAATAGACCACGGTATGGATCACAGATTTACTGATGCAGAAATGGAAAAGACGCGTGCAGCACATGTTTCACCCGCTGAGCAGCAGCTTCTAATGGAAATTTACGAGGAGGTGAAACATATAATATGCAAAAAGGGAAATACGGCTGTTGTTATCAAACGGAAAAAAAGCCCGACAGACAATAGCGGACCGACTGAATACGTATGGATTTAAAAAAAATTGCTTTAATATGCTTGTTTTATGTGTTGGTTTTATTGCTGTATCTGTTTTTATGTGCTAAATGTGCTGGTTTTAGTGTAAAGTGTCTTTGAGTAGCCTGTAAAGCACTATATAAATAAAATGTATTATTATTTAGTCTACGCCTTAAAAGTGAGCGGAAAAGGAATTCTTGTTCCTGGGAAATTTATAAGGACTAGGCTTAATTTCAAAGCTTATTCATAATGCGAGAATATGTTTTACAACCATATGCACAAATCTCCATAAGCTATGTCTAATTCTAAATATCTTTCTACAAATAATGTTCATACAGAACAAGCATGACTGGACAAAAACTAGAAAAAGAAGTGACTTCAATACACGCTGTAAGCATATCTGTAAAACAATGTAGCCTATTATTATTCATGTTTTTTTTTTCCCCCTCACTCCCAAGATGACAAGTGACAGCCCCAAAATAAAATGATTAAGAAGCTTTGTGGCATTCCAACACATTCTCACTCCCATTTGGTAAAAAAAAGGACGTTTGATCAGGTGCCATTGTCGTCGTTATTGATGCTAAAAGTCCGCTTTTAGAGTCCGCTGCACGGTGTGGGAGGA
The DNA here is from genome assembly GCF_010015445.1 of Perca fluviatilis. Lineage (NCBI taxonomy): Eukaryota > Metazoa > Chordata > Actinopteri > Perciformes > Percidae > Perca > Perca fluviatilis. Next base: position 17,139,806 of record NC_053114.1, read on the forward strand.
TCCCCCTGCCTGAGGAAAAGCCCATTCCCTCCGTATCGTCCCACTTTTTACCATTACCATCTCAACAACTGCAGTAGTAGGATTTAAATCAAACTCGTGACAGCAATAGTGACAAGTAATGCATGTTAATAAAATGAAGCAGAACACATTCAGAAAACAACGGAATAACTGTTAAACACGTTTATTTCGGATCAGAGCGTCAGCTGATTTAACACATCAGACTCCAGGATTAATCTTAGCCTGCCTGTTAGCCTGCTCTGGACCAGGCTAGCTGCAAAGAATAAATTGCCATGGTTACTTGGCTGGGTTTAATTCAACCTGCTTTTGTGCAACCAAGTCAAAGCTAAATTCATCCAGGATAACCGGAATATCCCGGCTTAATCCCTTATCTTGGTTTTGTGCAACAGGCCCCAGGGAGTTCTTCATATATCAAGGATTAAACAGAGGGCGCCAGGCCTCCCAAAATGCTGGTGGAATCTGGTTACATTTAGCAATAAGACAAACTTTTTTAAACATTGTTTTCCATTATGCTATTATAATCCTTAATAAGACCAAAAAAAAGCTCTGTATGAGATACCTTAAACATCTGTGGTGTTGGACGATCAAGATGCAACATCAGTTTCAACTGGGTTGACCTACTTTTCTCCCTACACACCTTACATTTATTATTTATACTTATCTTTCTGTTCTTCTAATGAAACCTTGTGAAGGATGTAAATCCAGCCAAAAACAACCCAAACCCTGAGGTTCCCACTGAAGGACCATACAAAACATGGTCCTTCAAGATGTCAACTGATCCTGATAATAGCCTGCAGCTGGGCCAAAATGTATTACTTAGTGTTGCGAGCACCACAGTGGATCTGATCTGAATTTACAGGGAGTCATTTCCTGTGGGGACTACAAAAACAGCCTCTAGCCAATGTGGTCAAGCCATCAGTGGCCGCAAACATTCTTTATACCAACTCCGACACTGACCTCCAGTCAGATGGACACTGAAAGAGACATTTTAAGATGTAAAAATGGACACATATGCAACCGCAATGCCTTTCAGATGCAGGGCAGCTGGGTGAAGGTTTAAGGTTGAAATGTGCAACAGGGTCACCATAGCCATGGGGAATTTTGGTCGGGGCAGGACTGTTGTGTTGTTTTTTTTGAGGGGTCATGAAGGCAGCCTGGGAGGCAAGAGGTAAAACTATTTTTAAGTAAGGGTGACCTACTGTAACTGAAAAGAAATTCCCATCTGTAGATGCTTTATCTGGGAAACAGGGTCAGGAAGGCGTGGTGGGGAGACCACAACAATGTTTGGAATTTGTGATGCTCAGCATTTTTAGATTTGGAAAGATTAAAAAAAAGGCACGGTATATAGTACCAAGAAAACTACATATCTCAACATACTGAACCTGGATGTGTGCGTGTGTGTGTGTGTGTGTGTGTCTCTGTGTTTACTCACGCTGAGCGTCCTTCCACGTCGAGCTTGGTGGGGATGATGCCCTTCTTGCTGAGAACAGCAGCCACCTTGTCCACCTCGCTCCGTTCCACGGCCTTCATCAGCCGATCATCATACTTGTTCCAGTCTGTGTTCTGACAATGATGACAGCCAACTATCAGACATGCAGTATGTTTGACAGGATTTCTCAAACCAAATAGTTAAATATTTTACCAAATACCTACTTAGTTTAAAGGTAAAGTACAATACCCATATATTGGGTTTCCAGTTCTTTTTGTGGACTAATAAATGCAACAGTGACACGTGTGCATAGGAAGCACAAAGTCCATTTCTGACACAAAAAACAACCGACATACTGACAATCTAATTTTTCCTTTTGTCGTACACTAATAGATTTAAGTTAATGAAGAATGTGCCAAGAATGTGCTGTGCTGCAGATTCACTACCCCCCTCCCCCCACACCACCACCACCACCACCATGGCTACAAAGCATGGGAACAGAGTACTTTTAAGGCTTCTGGAAAGCACAGTTAAGTGGGGTGTTTTATACTGGAGGTTAAAAATAAACCTAGAACACAAGCAAAAATGTTAAGCTTAACTGAGATTCAAACACACTCAATTGTGTACACAGCAGCAATGCACGGACATTAAAAAATAAGAAAAGAATTCATCCATACACATATATCACTCTGAGAACATCTACTTGAAGCAATTAATGAGTCACCAAACTGATCCACCGATGACAATTGTCCAAATTTGCCTCAAGAAGAATTCCTTCACTGCATTACCACTTTGTCAAAGCACACTTTCAGGTAATTCAGTTCGTAGACAAAAGCATAAGAACAACAGCAACGGTAACCATCAAAATAGATTACGGTGACAAACTGAATTTACTACCAATAAATACCTACAAAGTGCATAGAGGTGCATTTCAGCCAGCGGCTCATCCTGGGTGAGTGCAGCTGGTCCTTGCAACGTGCTACTGAAAAGGTTGCCAGTGTTCCGGTTTACAAAAACAAAAATTGAGAGAGAGAGAGAGAGAGAAAAAAAAAGGGTATAAAAAAAGAAAGAAATCCTCTCAGTTTCTCAGTGCACTCAACCAGTGAGTGCAACAAAAGAATGGCTGAGAAGACCACAGTCTATACTGCACTGGAGGTCCTCGTATGAAAGGCTCAACCTCTGGAGTTCCCCTCACTTGAGGCAGAAAAGTTTATTTGACAGGATTTTCTAAGCATTCCTGTGTTGCTCACGGGCTCTGCCTGTAAGTTCATCACTGCACAGCAGTTTGGTTGATAGTTAAAAGGGAGGAGAAGGAGGAAGGAATGGAGGTGGAGAAGCAGTAGGGCCAGCCCTTCCAGCCCTGGGACCTGCCCTGGCCGGCAACTGCAACTCCTCCTCTGGGGGAAAAAGTCAGCTCAGCCTGGCTACCTCTCGCCTCCCCCAAGTGACTCCCCCTCTATTCTCGCCTTTATCCTCAAACCTTCTGTTCAACTCAGTCTTCTTTTGTTTTGATACTGATTCCTCCTTCTTCTCTGGACAGTTTTCTATATGTGAAATCTGCAAGCTACTTGCTTAACAAGCAGCAACTACAGAGCTTCTCTCTTTGCCTCTTCTCTCCTCTCCTCTAGCAGCGGTCTCCAGAGTCTTCACCCCACCAAATGGCAAGTCAGGCAGGCTCAGTGGGGTAAATATGTGAGCTCTCCCAGGTTTAAAATATCACCCCCTCCCTGGTAAACAGCGGTGGTGCAGACAGCCCTGTAGACTGGTTACCTCTTTATTTTTTGACCCTCCAACCTTTCTGTAGTGACTGATAGGAAGACAGGGGCTAAGAATACATTCTGGACATGCCTGCACCATGAGTAATGGCTTTAGTGTCTATCGCCACTGCCAGCATGAAACAAGGCCAGCCAAAAAGACCTTGCTTACATTGCCACCCCCTGCTTGCCTCCATCTGAAAATATTAATGTCAGAGGGGGGGATTATGGTTTGCACATTTGAAGTGGTCTTGGCACTGACCCTCACAGGACACTCACTGGGCCAAGAGCTGCTGTTAACCCATGTATCTAAAGAGGGTGGTGTGGCTCCAAAGCCCCCTGATCCTAGCTGCACGGTAGCAAGGTTAGATGTCAGCCCTTTTTACAACTGGCTGTCTGAGACTGCAGCACCACCAAAAAAAAAAAAAACACAACTACACTGCCTCCTCACTTACACTAATACCCACTAACATTGCAAAAGCACAACTTTAAAAAAAAATTATTAGGAAAAACATCACAGAAAAAAAAAAAAAAAAAAAAAAAGGGTACAGAAACAGTAACCCAAGGACCCGTTTAATTTACATACTGCATCAGCTCCTTGTGGCCTCGTGTTACTATGCGCTGCCAGACTGGCGTTAACAGAGCGGCACCGATATCCACAAACATGCAAAAAGACCTTCTCCGCATGACATGTCGTATATCAAGAAGTAGGTGTCAACTTACGAAAGCTGCTCACTCTAGCATAGAGACAAAGGCGCCAAAATGGCACCTAGTCACACAGCATACTGGACATTGGTGACGTAAATATCTCACATGGGTGTGCTGGTGTGTGTATGCATTTGTTTGGGAATCTGTTAATGTTCTAGTTAATAACATGGCTGTTGACAAACAAGAGTGGCCCTTGCAGTAGTCCCTCACTTACTGACAATCAAATACGATAGAAAGTATAACTTGATGTTAGAAGGGATTATTGATTATTGGTGTCTTCATACAAATATGGGATCTAAACTATTTGTGAGTTTTGTGGATATGGTGTCTATTTTCTTTTTAATCAGAGCAGTCAAATGATCTAAACTTGAATCACTTAACTGCAGCCGTTTAAGACCCGGTAAGATGATGACGAGAACACATGACGAGATCTAGTTTCATATCATGACGTCAATATGATGTCCATGTATCTCCCGGCTTTACCTTCATTTCGCTGGAATGATGACAACAAATTCAAACGCATGGATGTGTGTCACAATTATTTTAACTTAATGAGCTCAGGGTGGCTGCTTGGCTCAGTTGGTAGAGCGGGCGCACATATGCAGAGGTTTATTCCTTGACGCAGGAAGGTCCGGGGTTCGAATCCAACCTGTGACTGTTTTCCTGCATGTCTCCCACCCACCTCGATGGCGATATTCTAGGGTTGCTTCAACAAAATATCTTCACACTTAAATTTTAGATAAATAATCATCAGTAATGTGGACATAGTGTCTAAGTGGGGAAAAGGCAAATAACAGAACAGCTAGAACAGTCTGGTAAGTTCAGAAAAGTACATCACTTTATTGTAATGCAGCCTTTAAAACCAGGAAAAGACAACCCTTAGGTCATATCACGATATTACGATATCCGAAATCTAAGAAGATATCTAGTCTCATATCACGATATCTATATAATATCGACAGATTGCCCAGCTCTATATTTTAGTGTGCAAAAGACAAACCACGCTGCAAAAGGTTTCTCTTAATGTTAACATCTGCATGCTAACATAGTCACAATTAAATTGCATACGTGCAGATGTTAAGCAGGAACAGTATAATGTTTACAATAAGCAACATTGTAGTTTACTGTAATTTGCACCAAACTAAAAGTAGAGCTGAGGCTGATGGGAATGCCATTTATTTTGCAAGTTCCTAAACCAAAGCACGGACAGGTGAAGAGTTAAGGGATAACCAAGTTTTTACAATTCAACCTGAGTAGGACTTGAATTTGTGTACCAAATGTAATCCATCCAACAGTTGTCCAGCTATCTCCTGATTACACAGCATAGTACGCTGTGAAGCTAAAACAATATTCAAGCCTAGTTGCGTGCAAGTGAAACAAACACATTATTGAGTTTCTACTTTAGCGCAGTGACCTTGAGGACAAAACATCACCTGACACTGGATGAGCCAGTTTAGGCGTCTACCTGTCCACACAGATTATTCTGGGTGTCCGAGACCGTTGTCATCTTCAGTGCAGGTTTTCCATCACTGTCTACAGACTGTAACTCTTTCCAACACCTCCGTTTCCTGCCTCTCTCAGCCCCTGGCCAGACTAATGGGGTTCTAATGTCCGCACCGATGAAATCATCAGCAGCAAATATCTAACCGGTCATCGGATAACGGGCTGAAGCCAAGACCAAAACATAAAGCTGTATGCCAATATGTCAAGGGATAGTGGTGTCCAATGTCAAACTGCAGTTACGGAGATTATCATTACGGGGTTGGTTTTGATCGTAGGGGACATCTGTGAAGAGACGTTATGTCATGAAATGTAAACCTTTGAAATTTTAGAAGGCCGAGGTGGATACACATTAGAGGTACAGACCTTTTACAGTACTTGTTTTCCTTTTCTATTAGTACTTTAAAAATCAGGGATGAAACCCAAGATGCCTGAAGGACAAGTTCAGTTATTGGTTGCTGAAGTCACTTTGTGCATTCTGTGCAAAAATGTCCACTGTTTTAGCACAAAATTCCCTTCACAGCAGCACAATTGTTGTTTTGTATATAAAAGGAAACACTGTCAGTGGATAAGCAAAGATGGAATTCCATAGTAAAAAGTGGGGGCAGAAAAAAAAAAAAAAAAAAAGTATGTATAGTGATTTATTTGTGATGATTTTTAAAATCGATTTTTACCATCTACTACTGTAAAACTACAAATCCGCAGCTGGTCGAGCGACGGACGCCGTGCAACCAGTAACCAGTAACATGGCTCAAGCACGGCATTCGGCGTTCGGCTGGTCGTGGCCGTTTTCCCGGGGTGGCGCCCGCCTGTGTGCGTGAGCGGTGCAGTCTTTGTAGACTTATCTTTTTAGTGAACCGTCTGTACACTTACAAAGTTCTCGATGCTTCGGTTTACATGTAGGGACCGTCACGCTGCCGTGGAGGTGTGGTGCTATTTTGAGCCTTGGTGGTGTAGAAATAGCAATTTTTGTTGTTGTTCGTACAGACCTGCCCCTACTGCTAAAAAAAAAAAAAAAATCCTAAAGGAAACACTGTGTACTATGTACATTTAGTGTGTTAGCACAGCACTGTCATCTGTGTTCACAATATGAGATCGTAATAAGACGCAATACAAAAATTACCTGTTTGACAAGATATGACTAAGAGTTAACACAGCCATGCTCTGTGAGGCCATACTTAGGTATAGTGGTGCTTTGAGCCAAATTCTGACCTCAGCCTGCTAATATGCTGATATTTCCATGTCCACTAACTTAGTTTACAGTGTAAGCATGCTAACATTTGCCAATTAGCACTAAACACGACATACGGCCGAGGCTGGTGAAAATGTCAGTTTTGCAGGCATTTGCTCATAAACCATTGTCCAAATAAAACATTTGTACCTGATGGTGGTGCTAGATTATCCTGAGTGGGGCATGAATGTCTGCACCAATTTGCACTAATACACAGTTGATCTGAATAACTAGATTTACTTATGATGTTCTGCCTGGTTTATTTGAGGATTTGTAGGAGGTTAACAAAACACACCAATACACCACAAAACCAATTAAACCAGTTCAAACTACAAGTGAGAAAATGAGACGTTCCGATGACCCACCACATTTTTTTTAGCCGTAAATCTTTACTTCTAGTTGATGAGCAGGCCCAAAGATGACACCAGGTGTCTGTATATATTTTTTATTGTTTATCCCCAGAGATACCAGTTTGTGACATTAAAACAGCTGCATGCTGTGTAAATATCTCAGTGGCATGCTGATTTATTGGTGCAATATACCCTGGCAGTAGTGATGGTCAAATGAAGCTTCGTGAACCATTTTCTTTATTTTCTGAGCTCACTAGATGGCGCTCTCTGTTCAAAGAAAAAGTTTAAAGGAATGGCAATTCAGTGCGTTTTCAACCCTTTGTTGAAGAGAGAGTCCCATCTAGTGGGCTCACCATCAATCGAATTTTAAGTGAATATTTAAAATGTCGCAAAAAAGGAACAAAAATGAAAAAGCGAATTAGAAGCGCTTCCATCAACTGGTTTAGAGCGAATAAACGAGACTACGCAAAGCGTAGTTTCGTCACAAGTTGACGTTACGCATGGTTGGAGATTGCAAACTGGCTTTCTAAATCAAAGAATTTAGAAGCTAAGTTCTTTGGCTAAATGGAGGGAGGTAGCATTGTACAATATGGCCACCTGTGCAGTACACAGGGTTGTGGCAGAACCATTTGGTGTCAGCGAGACAACCGTTCACAGCTGTGTAGACGCGGTGTGCAGGGCCATACGAGTCAAGCCGTTGAACCAAATCGTCGATTTACCCGACGTGGCTGAGGCACCGGCTATAGCGCACCGCAACTCCACTACGCACCTTGTGCCACAAGTGTACGGCGCACTGGCTGGGACCCATATCCCGATCCTCCCCCCATCTGATGGATGCCGGGACTATAGTCATGTGAGTTACATGTTCGCTACGTCACAACTTATTCGGCAAAGCGGTTTCCATCTCCTGTTTTGCGCATTAACTCTTTTTCTAAAAAGGCAAAAACCACCTCAAGCGTGCATACTTTTTCTAAAAAGGCAAAAACCACCTCAAGCGTGCATACTTTTTCTAAAAAGGCAAAAACCACCTCAAGCGTGCATACTTTTTCTAAAAAGGCAAAAACCACCTCAAGCGTGCATACTTTTTTTTTTTTTTTTTTTTTCAATTTGAGGAAGTTTTTTCGAATTTTGCCATTTCCATCAACATTTCCCAATACTTCCAAATACGCATAAAAATACGGTGATGGAAACATGACTAGTGTTAATTAGAAGAGAGCTCAAATACCAGAAACTGTGCAACAGAATTCTGTAGAAATGACCTGAGTCACAACTGCCACCCGAGAATGGAATTAAAATAACAAACAAAGCAGGAACACACAATGCTGGTCAAAGCGGTTATCCATTAAGAAACAAGTATATCCTGTTAGTGATTGGCCATAAAAAAAATAAAAAAAACATCTTGTTTTCTGTCGAGTCAGTCATTCCTGAAATAACTGCCAAGTAGTGGACGGCAGCTACTATAAATTCAGTGGGAACCATAAGATTGTTAAGGACAATGCCCCCCACCCCTCTCCACCGTCCTATTGCCACCCCAAGCCACAGGGTTTTTCTGGGACTGCTGTTAGTTGCAGTTTTACACCCCCCCACCCACCTTCTAATCTGTGACGATAGTCCTGTGCATGAAGTGGTAAACTGTGCAACTGTCTGGGCATGTAGAGTGCAAGTAAAACCCCTCAGGGGCAGAGACAGAAAGGGTGGAGGAGGAGAGAAAGAGAGAGAATATGTGAGATAAACAAATGTGTAAAATAACAAGTGGAGAGGTGAGAAAGTGACAAGCTATAGCATGCTTGCAGTCAGTCAATCTGTCAGTATGGGGACAGGTAAATTGATGCTTCAGAATGAAAGCCCCTCTTGGATTGGGCCAAGCCCCCCCCCACTGATGGCTCAGGCCAGGTGTCAAGAGGAAAGGGGCACTCTGTTTTTGGTATGTACACGAGGCACTCGCTGCATATCTGGGTAGCTGCTAAACACAGGACCACTCTTGCTGGGCAGAGTGTGAACTGGATACAGGAGGACAAACAGACAGACACGCCCTCTGGTGGCAAACAGAAGAATTCACCAATGTCTATAGTATCCTGGGACACAGCGGACAGGGTGACCAACGGTCGTCTTCACTGTTTAGATTTTTTTCTGTACAAGATAATCCCTTGGCTCTTTGCATTGTAAATAGTTCAGTAGTCAAACCCCTATGTCGTCAAGAGCATTTTAAGCAAATTTTGTTTTTTTTAATTTGTGATGATGAAATAAAAAAAAAATGTTTCCTATATTACAAAATCCTAAATTACAAATTACAAACTAGCATCCATCATGTCATTATCAGTGGCTATTAAATAGCATTAAAGCCTGGGACTTTTTCATGTCTCACGGTTTTACAATCTAAATCTCAGTAAATGTGCATTTATTGGGCTTCCATGACACCGGCTAACAGAAAACTAAATCCCAAAGTAAAAACAAATCTCTACAAACTGACCTAAATTAAGTACAAATATAGAACACACATTTACTGATTGCACCAGAATGCACCCTCTGTACTATGACCCATCTAAATCATTACCAGTGTGGCCAACTGTTTTCTGCAGTTGCATAGTAAGAGTCATACAAGTTTGCAGAAAAGCACCAATTAGAGAAGAATACAAGAAGATTAAAAACATCCCTAACAGTACAGTAAGGTCAATTATAAGAAAATAGAAAACAATTATGCAGAATGTGTAAGTCTGCCTAAAACAGGCTGACCTCAAAAACTGATAACAGGACAATGTTATGATACTTGAGTCAAGTCTAAACCTGTTGAAAACACAATAAAACCCATGTGGTAAAGTGGACTACTGGGAGTTTCCTGGTGACCTTCTTAAGATATCCTCACTTGTGTTGGCCAGAGATGCAAAATGGAGACTAGTTCCAGGTCCAGCTGCTGGGTCACACCATTTTAGATGACTTATGACCCACAGGGCAAAGCCTTTCCTTACCATTTACTTCTACTTCCGACACCCGTTGCCTAGGAGGGAGATCGGCTTTCCAGTTGCCCAAACCCTGTGAACCTTGGCCCATGCCAACTCCCCAGTAAAGTCTCCACAGGATAATGAAAAACAGGAAGGCCATAGCATAGTTTCCAAAAAAAAAAAAAAAAACTGTTTTAGAAAGACAATGGTGTCATTCATGAGAGATATGTCAAACTACTCCATTGTCGGTTGTTGATATCTGAAAAGTCTATTATTGAATCTGGGGGGAAAAAACAACCTCTTAAGGTAATGCTTTCTTATCTCTACGGCCTTTATCCCAAATGGATTTGGAGGATTAATACTGAACCACTTAGTTTTTCAGTCCTGTAAAGCCTATTGAAGAATTGAGTTAAAACTAATTGTTTTACCTCAGAAGAAAGAAAACTTCAAAAGGGGACTCCAAGGGGAACACTATGCAATTATTCTAAAAACATGGTTAGAAAGTGCACTGCATGTTATTGAAGTCTGAATCATTCCGATACAAATTAGATTCACGAAATGAAATTGGCAGAAGACTCGTGTGTATTTCATGGCAGGAAGATGTTTGATTCCAATTTCAGAATATCTTCCATTTAAATGAAGCAAACCTGTTAGCTATTGCTCTACTATGTAGTGGAAATGTAAGTTACATGTCAACACTGATATAAAGAAAAAGCCAATAAGATGTCACTTACATTAAGAAACCAAAATGTACACCTAAACTGTATTTTCATCCTTACATGTTTAGCCATGCTAATGGCTGGCCATGCCAGAGGATGAATTGTAACAACTTCAGTGATCCACTGATATTTCCTCTAAAAAATGTTAAGGAGGATGTTTACACTCTACCATGTTCACCATCTTAGTTTAAACGTTAGCATTGTCGCTGTGAACACGTTAGCATGCTGGCATTCATCTTTAGTTCGAAGCATTTAAAAAGAAAACTAATTTCCAAACAATTTTGAGCAAAAATCACTATGAAACCGTCCTGTAGCTTTTCTATGAGGTTAAAATACCAATTTCCTGTAAAATGTCAGCAGCTTAGCGGACACATTTTAATAGCTATCACTGAAATAACAATGTCCTGAAGCGGGAGAATTGAAAACAAGCAGGTCTGTGGGTTTTGGCTGCAGACGGCTGCTGGTTCGGCTGATATTATTGCAGCTGGTCTGATGTGGAGATAAAAGAAAAGAACAGGGCAGACAGAGAGCCGTGGGGCTATGAAATTATTTCCAATCAGCTAGTGAGGACCTAAAAAAAAAAAAACTATTAAAATTAGCATTTTCAGTGCCACGAGAGACAATAAGGGAATACTTATGAGAAAGAGTCACAGACAGAAATATTGGAGTGTCTACCACCTGTGTTCATATGTGTCAGGGTTACTTCAATGTTGGTGTGGCTGAAAGGAAAATTGTGAAGAATGAAGAGTGTTTTTATTTCGCCTCAAGAAAATGATGAGGCAACATTAGGGTGTCTTTTGTCTTACATTCATATTTGGTTAAATGATGAGCTCTTTGGGCATGCTGGTACTTGGGCACAAATAGTGATGATGCTTGTTTGGCCAGCACACACAAGTACACGCACACACACACACACAAATACACGCACACACACACAAATACACGCACACACACACAAGTACACACACACACACAAGTACACACACACACACACACAAGTACACACACAACACAAGTACCACACACACACAAGTACACACACACACACACAAGTACACACACACACACACAAGTACACACACACACACACACCCACACACACACACACACACACACACACACACACACACACACACACACACACACACACACACACACACACACACACACACACACACACACACACACACACAGGAATGTGACTGGAGGGTGGGTCAAATGGATAAGGCTGTGTAAAAACATGCACATACTGAAATAGTAGTCGACGAAAACAATAGTCTTATGGAATGTATTAAAACAATAGTTGCTCAATGCAATAATGTAACTTAAATTTGCTATAATTTAGTCCGCGGTTACATTTCCATAACCACTATACAGCATGCCTTCAGTTGTGCAACACACTGTGGTTAACATATTCCCTGCAATCACAACTGCCACATCTTATATGTAAAGAGACAAATGAAAAAGGCAAACATTTAAAAGGGTAGAAAATGACATTTGAGCTGCTGTACTTCATTCTTAAAAACCGCATTTAACTCCCATTGTGTTCGATAACTATCAGATAGACACAGAGCAGGTATTGACTTGCCCCTTCGACAACTCAAATCAGTGCTCCACCTTTTCTTTCCTATGACCAAGTTCTGAGTAAGCAGGTTTTTCTGGAGAAGTCCCCTTCCACATCTCAAAATGCCTTTAATATATGCGGATCTTTAGAAGTCACATCACCCTCTGTCACACGGTCAACTCTGCTGCACTTTGTGTTTCTCATCAAAACTCACTCAACAGAAGAAGCCAGCGCTGGTGTTGAAAACAGAGGCACTAATTGCAGGGCTCGACAGTAACGGTCAAAGCAACCGTTTTGTGGCCTCTGGTTGCCCCCTTTGGCAACCACCTGTTCAATGGTTATGTTGTATTTAATATATAAAAACAAATCAAAATTTACAAAACTGGAAAATCTTATTTCAAAAGAAGTCAATATTTTATTTGGTTGTCGCCGTGAAGTTTAAACACTATGGTCGTGCGCAACACAACATTTCAGCTGTTGTGCGACCGCTTTCCACACATGCGCATTTCCCGTGAAAAGATACAGGCAACGCAATTTTCTGTTCACGTTAACGGCGCATGTTAAAATCCGGTGCTAATATGGTATGGTATCTACCGGACGGAATAGCACCGTGGATTTCGTCTAAATGTCTGGGCTGCTTTCTGATGCTCCGAAACAGATGTTAAAAAGGCAACAGAACATCGCTGCATGTCACGTTAGTTAAAGCAACACTAGCTACTGGTAACGTTTCCTGCTGCCAAGTGTAACATGTTATTAGTGTTAAAGCAACACTAGGTAACTTTTCCCGCTTCGGTCCCACTACAGCTCAGAAGCGGAACTGTCCAATACATTACATTATGCAAGTTTGCCAGATCGGGTAGCGGATCTGTAAGTTCGAATGAACTGGACAATGTAATGTAATGGACAATTCCGCTTCCAACCTGTAAGGGCGACGCGCGAAAAATTAGTCAACGCTTTTAACACACTAATGTTACACGGCAGCAGCGCGTAACTTAATGCTAATAGTATATAGTAATATATAATAACTGGATTAAACACGGTTAAAATGCTGACAGCTAAACGTTGTAGTGGGTGACTGTATTTCACTGTGGAGGATTCCTACACCGGGACATACAACCGTCTGCCTCTAAAGCTATGAGCTAAAAGACACAAACTAGCACCGGTCACTGCTGTTGTCTGAAAAACACAGACGTGACTAAATGTTGCATTCACTGACCAGTGGTGCATTCATAGTTATTGTAAAATATCCTTTTCTCATCTGTTTTTGTCTTTTAACAGCAATTTACTGGTGAAAGAAGTTATTATTGTTAAAAGTTATCATTATTACATTTTTAATAATCATTTAAATTCCTCCCTTTTTTTGTGCTGATCCGAAAAATTTATCCGACCAGTGACTTAAAACCCTGATCAGATCGGTGAGTTTTGTGATCCGTTTCACCCCTATTTGAGAGAGATGGGAAATTATATTGCAACATTATTAAAATGTGTGGTATAGTCACATGAAAACTTAACTGCTCCAAATATAGGCAGTTTAAAACATGGCAACCAAAAGCTGATGCCTGGTTGCCAAGCCGGCAACCACTTTAAAAAGTTAGCGTTGAGCCCTGAATTGTATCTTTCTCATGCTGATGCTGTCCTATCTACAGAGGACACTGTGTGACATTCTCAAAATGTATCACAAGGTTTTACTGACCTCAAGTTTCTGACAAATCAGACAGCTGAGACACACAGACACACACAGCTTGATGAGGCTTAGTGTGAGCCCTTTCCCATCAGTTTGTCCCTTATCAGCAGAATCGTTGTGCTCCTGTTGCTCAGCATGCCTGACTACATTGTGTGTGTGTGTGTGTGTGTGTGTGTGTGTGTGTGTGTGTGTGTGTGTGTGTGTGGGTGTTGGGTGTGTGGGTGTGTGAGAGAGAGAGAGAGAGATGGCTGAAATCAGCTGCAGCCCACCCAAAGACAGTCAATAAACTCAGCCCCCTCTCACATGACAACCTCCCCCAACATTGGTAATCCCTCCATCACCAATCCAACACACTTAGTATTACACATACAGTCAGCCAACTGCATAGCTCCCCTATAACTTAAAAAACACACACACGCGCACACACACACGGGTAACACTGCTGAGATGACCTCATGGCTGCCCCCATGGAGCCAGACATTAATCCTAAAAACACAGACCGTCACGCTACTCTACAGCACATCCAGCCTAAAACATACTTCTGCTGATCCTGTCTGAGAGTTTGCCTCCCACAGTGAATATAAGTCAACCAGCTATGTGAACAAATACAGTGAGATTACAGGAAAAAGGGGAAGAGAGAGAGAGAGAGACACACAGACACACACACACACACACACACACACACACACACACACACACACACACACACACACACACACACACACACACACACACACACACACACACACACACACACACACACACACACACACACACACACACACACACACACACACACACACACACACATATCATGGACACCTTATGGCTGACCCCTAGAGTTTTCCAAACAATCACCATCTGGCCAAAATTTCACGACCGCCGTATTAATAATTCCACATTGCAGGATTTTATGCCATACCTCAGACATAGGCTCCCTGTAATCGGTCAGCATGTTCGTGATGGCAGTAGAAATTTGTTTGGAGTAAATACAACAAAAGCATTTTCTTCCCCTTTCAGTAACTCACATCTAGCAAAGCCATTTCCACTGCAAACCTTCTGCTCACCGTTCTTTACCAGAGTGAATGGAACATCGTAAATACAGTGACAGCACGGAATAGTCTCATATCATTGAGGAAACAAAGGTAAATCTTCCCGCTGTCGCTCAAATCACAAAGTCAATAAAAGAATGTTAATAGGTATTGTGGATCAATAATTAATGGCCTGATCAGTTGGACTCTATTAACCCCGTCTAGAGTAAAACAAGCTTCACTGAGCGCATTCATGCTCCCCAGAAGATGGACCATTTTCATTTAGACACTCCAGATGCACTACCGTCTAGCCAAAATGGGAATTTTGCACACAAGATAGAAACCAGTTTAAGATACAAACCCTAACAACATGGCTTTTCACAAACCCTAACAACATGGCTTTTCTATATCACTGTGGGGTTTGATTAACATTGCAGCCTCTATAGAGCTCAACAGTCCCGCCCCTCCTCCGGGAGATTTTGGGTTCCGGAAGTAAATTTCCCATTCATTTCTCCCATTGACGTCTGGAAAAATCCGTATATAAAAAGAGTTTAAGACCATGCCTTAAGGCAGTTACACACAACCAGACGGCCAACAGTCTCCCCGAGTTGGTCCAAAAAGTGTCTCAGAACACACTGAAGAGACGAGACGTAATACATCTCCATAACTCTGATCTCATATTGTACTAAAATAGTTCACTGAAACATGTTTCTGAGAACATTTTAAGCGAGAAATAGGCCATGCAGTTGCTGAATCTGTCTTCATTTCAGATCAACAAAGGTCAGTTAAAAAGATTTTCGTCAGATTTTGAGAGACTCTAGTGACCTCATTCCGCTCCCCATTTCCGGGTGAGTCCCGACTGCCCTGCCGGCGACTGAACATGTCAGGTCGGCCAAAATGAACGCCGACAGCCCCCCAGACTGACGACGACTACGGGAAAAAAACACAGTACAGTCTAACTACCAATAATCAAAAAAAAAAAAATTTTTTTTTTCCTTTTTTTTTTTTTAAAAAATTTTTTTTTTTAAATAAAAAAAAAATAACCTTTTCTTTTTTCTTCCCCCTCCTTTTTTTTTTTTTCTCTTCTTTTTTTTTTTTTTTTTTTTTATTTTAATTTCTTTTTCCTTCCACCACCAAATAACATTATTATTCCCCCCCCCCCCCCCCCCCCCCCCCCTCTTAAAAAATCATTAAAAAAACATTTATAACTTTATTTTTAATTTTTTTTTTTTTTTAATCCCCCCCACCAACACCAAAAACCCCAAACAAAAACACAAAAAACACACAAAAAAAAACACCCACCCCCCCCCCTACCACAACAACCACCAAAACACACAACCTAACTTACCTATGGCCAAGGTAGTGGTTATACAGTACTAGCTTACAACTATTTTGTTTTGAAAGGGAAACAATGTTAAAGTTGTTTGTATGTGTAGGCTATTCATTCGATTTGAGTTTATTTTACTACTTTGCAGTTTGCACAATAAAAATAGTTTAGCTTCTGTAAGTGTTTAATGGATTCTCCTTCATATAAAGTTATTGTATAATCTGGAGCCAAACCCTTTAGTAATCAAAACTTTTAGTAAACATGACATGTTTGTGTGATATTCTATGTACTCCTGACAGTAGAATAAGCCATTATAAACCTATATTATTTAAATTTATTTATGTTTGATTACATTATATATTCGATTCTGAATCATTTTTTAAATAACAAATAAAGAATTCAATACATTACATCTATGTTATTTTGTCTTCGTTAGGAAAGTAAGGTTAGGAAGGTCTGGTGCCTTTGTCTCTTCCACATGGTGGAAGGAAGGTATAAGGTGGAAGGTATACAGTTTATTATTAATTCAACAACAGTATTGGATCGGTATCGGGTATCGACAGATACACAAAGCTCTGGCATCGGGACTGAAAAAGTCAGATCGGTGCATCCCTATTTTAGACTGAATCAAGCTGTCAGCCAGCGGTTAGCCGAATGAGCTGTTAGCTAAACTAACGTTAGCTTCACGGTGAAGGCTAACGACAGAAGCGTGGAACAGATCGTGATTCATGCAATGTCGTAAATCCTCCTAAAACAGGATTATCATCTTGCGCACGCGCATGACGGATCGTGCAGGCAGCACAGATCGGGTACTGACAGCTCCCCCTCCTCACGAGCATGAGTTCCACCAATCGGAGGCATCACTGTGGGATTGTGGGTAATGAAGTTCTTATCCAAGACATTACAAATAAGAGACATTTATCTCAAAACAAGGTTGGTGCCCCATGAACTTTTGGCGTCTATATGAGCATATAAAATCGCTTAGTCATGTCGGCATGCTGGTTTTAAGTCTACCATCGGTATGATTTTATGGCTTATACTCCAATTGTCAATGGAGAAATTGCATTGTAATATACTTCCGGAACCCGCTATGGGCGGGACTGTCAAGCTCTATGGGCCACCAGCAGAGCTTTAAACTATTAGTCTAATTCATACAGTGACAACATCATTTACCATCTCCGCCCATTTGCCTGCCAATGCCAATGTTTCTCTTTACTTCAAGCGTTTGGTTCACTAGTTTTGATGAAGTGACTGCTGTCATTTCAGTCAATGCAATTCATAAACTCATATGAAAGCACAGATTAAACATTTATTTAGGTTAAAATAAGTTGGTATACATCTCATAAAATGGTATGAAAGGTCAACATGACTGGATCAAATGACTCTGGATAATGCCAATTCAGAAATGAAATCTTTAGCTCCCATGAAGACAATAGAGCAGTTTTATAACTACAGTTCACTGTTGAATAGAAAAATGTGTTTGAATCACTAAATTGGGTACAGTGTGATCCTTGTATTCATGTGTGCTTTTCTCCATTGTATAGCTTGAACATTTTTCTGACAGGGCAGCAAGCAGACCAGTAATTTAGTCTGACAGGCGCTTGTCAGAGGAGATTTGAAAGGCCTTGTAGTCTGACCGAGGATTAACTCAAATGAAACATTCAGTCTATACCAACTCAAGCCCAAACCGCAAAAACATACTGAAGAAAAGGGAGGAAAAGAGGATTTTTCAAATCCCAGAACTTCTCAACCCAACCAGCACAGCGGTAAGAACGCCTGCTGGGTGTCTCCAAGTTGGAGCCCAAATTCACTGAAGGAGGCTTCTACTTGATACCGTTAAGTAGGTACTCTGGGCTTTAAACGCTGCTCAGTGGCTTGTGAAAGATTCCTCAGGGGTTCAGAGGATGCAAGTTCTCACACTAGAGTACTGTTTATTATAAATCAACCAACTTCTTATCTTTCTGTAACCTTGCCTATTTGTAAATTCTGCTTCAGCAGACATTTTGTCCAGAGGCTGTTTCTCTGATGATGTGAAAGCAGTCTTAAAAGGTACAATATGTAACATTTCTGCTTTAAAATGTCTAAAAATGACCATACCTATGTTATATATTTGTATGAGTTGTGTTCTTACACTATCCCAAATGTTTCCACCAAATTTCAAACCCAGAGAAATCTGTTATTTTATTTTCAGACATGGCACGTTTCCTTTAGTCGCCCATCAGTGGCGTCATATAACCTTTCACCCTCCAGTTACCCTAACTTCCGTCAGCACCAAGATGATACGTTCAGGAGTAATTGTAAATCATACAATGTCACAGAAAAAAAATACTTGTAACCATAATACTGCTTTTTTTTGGCCATAAAGCATCATTTTGTGATTAATTACATCCCACTTTTTATCACAGTAATACAACAGATACCTTATTTATTTTGAAAGTTCAATATCGACAAGTAGCTAACATTGATGCTAATGCTTTGTGGGTAACATTATGAGGTTACAACATCATTCAACACGCTTTAGTATGACTGTTTTCGACCACAGTTAACAGGACTGGGCTAACCCACGAATAACTTCACTAGCAACGTTAACTGTATAGATAGACGATTAATCTAATGCTAATTTAGCCAGCTAGCACACACCCCGGTCTGTCTGCCTCACTGCCCGGGCGCGAGACTCAGTCGGGGATGACAGCTGACAACAGCCCGGGACATATAGCTAGCTAGCTATCATCGTTGCCCCAGTCAGCTATCAGCCAGCTACTTTTATTGCAGCAACCCCCCAGCCAGAACTTATCTCCAGTGCCTGGTGCTTACGACGCTAACGGCAGTTTAATTAAACGTCGGGAAACGGACCATATCAGACCAGGCACCGAGTCACAACAGCGGCCATCCATAGAGTTAGCTACATCTCCGCAGCGCTACCGGTGTATGTGCTGAAAATCTCCTCCCTGCCGAATTTCTCCCCCCTTCGCATTTAGCTGTCTTTACGGTTAGCTAAATTAACCCGACAAAAGGTGAGTTAAGCACCAAAACGAAAAGTTAAAATTACTGAAAAGTGAAGGGGAGATAATTCCGGGCAGCTGGGAGATGTTCTGCTGCTGCACAACCGGCATCGAACGTCCTGGCAGCGAAGGTGTTTAACACTTCAAACTCCCATAATTCCACGCAACTTCCCAACGTCATCAAAAGTCCAGTTTTACCGTCCATTGTTTTGGTTGAGAGACCCCTAGTGGCAGAAAGTTACATATTGTACGTTTAAATGTATACGCAAATGTATTATTTAGGATAACCCCTTTAGATGGGTCACACTCTCGTTTTCGAGGGGTCCTACACATAATACAAACAATCAAAGCAACAACATTAAAGTGACGACAAAAAAAACAAACAAAAAAAAAACCTGATGATACAAAAATAGTAAATAAATACAACCGTTAAATGTCCAAAGTAGCCAAGGACAGATGTTCATTAATTTCACTTAAAACATGTACAATTAGTCTCAAAATAGGGGATTAAAGCAATGTTAAAAGTTATGTCAAAGATTGAATGCAAGTAAAGGAGATCTGAGGACAACTCTACATAGGCTATTGTACTCTGCATTAAGAGGGGAAACATTGGTTTTAGAAGAATTTTGATTAACATCAGCATAATCAAAAAATGGTAATATAAGTAGCATAAAATACAATCTTCTAAGGGTCGTCATCGGCTAAGTGACAGACATGTCAGTGACAATTTCTACCACCACGGTATCAGAAATAGGGCTGTACAAAATTTTTTTTGTCACGGTTGCCTTTTAAATGATCCTGCCAACACATTGCAATTTAACAAGTAGAACTATTCAGAGGTTAATGGGCCCGTCCAGTTTAACTCCACATACTGTTGTGTTGATGTAGTTTAATGTCAAAACGTTCGCTTTCTTCAGAGTCGACTATTAAACGAACAGCTCCACCAAAAACGTCACCGCGGTGGGTCCGTTCTAAGCGTAGACCTCTTGTAGATGTTAAGTTCCCTACAGTTCCTCAAAAAATACAGTTCAATCACAACTGAAAATATGCCTCATTGTGTGTGAATAGAGGTTAATAAATATATTTGTTTGTGTTGCAGCGAAGGGTCAGTTCCGTTTCATACGGAAAACATTTGGCGGGGGTTGTTGTTCGGACAGACCTGCCCCCACTGCTAAAAAAAAAAAATCCTAAAAAGGAAACACTGCATTGTATTAACAATGTTACAAATGTAGCTAAAAAGAACTGTTAGAACAGACTTTCCAACTCACTGTCTTGTTTGATCGGTCTGATTGATGGTCTGTGGCTGTCAGGGTTGATTAGATGACAGCACCAGTAGGATTGGGCATCGAGAACCGATTCCTAGTTGGAATCTTTTCAAAAATTACGATTCCATTGGAATCATTTGGAGGATTTGGTTTCAAATCTGATCATGGGCTCCAAATTTAAAATGTGCAAGTTTTGGTTTCCGTAGCTGCCAGGCGCTTGTTGTGTTGCAGCTGTGGAGCACAGTAAGCGGCGCTCTAGCGTGGCTTTATTTTACATTGTAAAAGCCCCGTCAAACTTTGACCTATTTTGAATCAAAATAAAACTTTCCTCTTATTTGTGAAATAATCATGTGACCCGTTTCAACTCCACCACTCAAAGAATTGGAATCGAGAATCGATAAAAACCGGAATCGAAAGGAAGAATCGGAATCAGAATCGTTACTATCCAAACAATGCCCAACCCTAAGCACCAGGCTTATAGTATAGGTAGTACTTTAAAAATCATCCTCCCAACACGATATTAATGTCATTATTCTACTTCACGTTAGCATTCAACAACAGAGTTTGTAAGAATGCATTTGTGTTGAGCTCATCACTAAAACACAACTAAAACAGCAGATAGTGATCACTGCCAAATGCTTGGAGCCATTATACTCCCTTCTCCCAGCCCCATCCCCACCCTTCTTTTGTTACGACTTCCCAACAAAACAGTCCAACTCTATATGACTCATCGATCCCATCATCAACACCTCCCATACTGTAACACCACATCAAGGGAGAGGGAGGCTTTCACATTTCATCCTGAAGAGGATGCCTGCTAGGTATGGGCCGGTATGAGATTCTGACGGTAGGATAACCTTCAGCAAAAATATCACGGTTTCACGGCATAACAATGACAGCTATGAACGTATTATTTTTGAAATGTCTGGGTAAAAAAACAACACCTTTTGTTCCATTGAACACAATGTATTTTATTTTGAAACACACTGCACACTGTCAGGGAGAGGGATTTCTAAACTGCACTTTAGGAACGGTATGACAGAAAATGTTTGTGGTTTTGAAACCGTGACTTTTTCAAACCTTGAACCAGTATGCGGCCCAATGCCTAATGTATGCTGAGGGTTGTGATCAGGAACACAAAGGAGGACAATGTGCAGGCGTACAGCAAACTCTTACAAATGAAAGTCCAAAATCTTATCTTAATGTTATCCTAAATCCTATGCAAGTGGATGATAAAACAGCCTTAAGAGAGGTGATGATATACCTCCTCCAGACAGAAATAATGACAAGTCTGACATAAATTGATTGATATTAGTGTGAGCAGCAGCCAACTAGGGTTGCACGGTATTGACAAAAATGTGATATTGCGACAAATTATGAATTTTGCAATATCAAAATTAATTCCAATATTTTTAAACCTAAAATTACAAAAGTTAAGGGAAAATGCATCAAAATAGATTCACAACAATATAGTGCAGAGTGAGACGTACGGTTCCGTAAGTGCGGCTGAACCACAGGTCGGTCGTGGATGAAAAATATTTAATCTTTCCGACTCCAAACTCTGCCTGCACAGCCTTTCTGCACGGTTTATAAAGTTGGGATAGCTACCTGTGAGAAATAGGTGCGGGATGGGATTTGGTACCATTTGTCTTGTTCATTCAGAAGCTTCTTGAAGCCTTTTTTTATCCACTGTGTGGATAGGCATCATATCTTTGGCCAAATAATACGTATAATAGCATTGGTGATTTCGGTATGTCTCTTCGAGTTCTTGATGTACTTTGTGCCACTAGCAAAAGCACACGCTAGCGAGGCTCGTTTGGCTAGCTCTGGCGTATTAAAGCGTAACTCTCGCGGTCAAATGGCCTTTTGAATGGGAGTGGTAGGGGCACTTTTACGCTAGCCTCAAAATAGCTATTTTTAAAACACTAAGAAGGCTCGACACAATATGAAACTTTGCCCGAAGTATCACCAGGGGCTCTACACCTTAACGAAAGCGTTGAGAACATTGTTTGTTTGGGCTCCTCCAACTCAAGTAAAAATGTGTAAAAAAAAAAGTCAAAATTCAACTTGTGCATGGCACAATAGCGAATATATTCAAGATTCAAGAGATGTATTGCCATTTGCACAGGTACAATACACAGTACAGGTACATTAGAATTATTGTGCGCATCTCCCACACAATTAATTATTTCATAATTAATTATTATACAAACAATGGACTTTGGAAAGACTCCGTATGACAGAGATAGGCTAAAGGTAGTTCCGGAGAGTAAGAGGGGGTGATAGCCTGACATGGTCATATTCAGATTCTAGTCAGAATGTGAGTCTGAAACCGCTCCATTAGGCTGTGATTATGGGGCGTGTTCCAACCGAACCAGGTAAGAAAATTCCTCTGCATTCATTGGATAGACCTACAACCAATCAGAGCAACAGAACTCACTGTGTATCGTCTCCATAGCAACCACTCTTTGCACAATGCATTCGTTCTAACTTCCGACTTTTAGACTTTTTTGAAGCTGGATATATCATTTGTTGCGTGTAAATATAAATGTGGATAACGTTAGTGATAGTGACATGCTCGCTACAGTCGCATTTCTAGAGATGAATCGGCGAAAACACGTTTTATTTCTCTGATTCACGGCTTTGTTCTAGCACCGCTGGGCGCTCCCTCTTTTCAGTCTCTCTCTATCTCTCTCCACCATATAACGCTACTAAGGCTCCGCTCCGTCTAAAACTCTGCCATTTCGTAAAGCTGTTTGTAACGCAGAAATAAAATGGATTAATGATCATTTTAAAAGTTTTGAAGCCTCTAAAACCAGCCTCTGCCACTTGAACAGCTGAGTCGCAGCCACACCATCAGCTGGTTTGAGACAGGCAGGTTGAGGATTTTAAAATTAATGTGCTGTCGATATATTCTATAACAGATGCGATGGTGGAATCTACACAGACATAATTAATCTACCTACACGTGGCATGCCACCTGTTGTAAACAAATTCAACCCAAGCGTTCTTTGGTGACGTGGTTGATTCCGTTACTGTTGATCATCTGTCCGACAATCTGATTGGTCCGAACAGATCCTGTTCGGGCAATAATTGCTTCTCAACGGAGCGACTCCAGACCGAACTTCCCGACCTCGAATGTTGTGGGCGGGGCTAGGTTCGGCTGGCATCCAGGCTAAGGGGGTGAGGTAGTTGAATATATTTTTACAGTTTTTCCAACAAGAACCACAATTTACCTTTTCCTTTCATGTCAAATTACTGTTGTTGGGACCAAGCAGGGGGTTAAACATTGATGTTAACCAAAAATTTGACACTGAGACACACACACACACACACACACACACACACACACACACACACACACACACACACCTTTGTTTGGTTGTGATATTGTAAAAAGTATATACGTTTTATTATTGAAGGATTATTGATTGGCTACTGATAATTGTGACGTTAATAAATTCGATTATACTTAATTAGCAGTTGCTGGTGATTATTTGTGTACTTATTGTGATAATTGCTGGTGAATACAGGTCCATGCTCGAGTTCACCCCTTCCTTTGTTTCCTTTTAAAGGATTACTACAGAAATGAGACTGTTCCACAGTTTGATTATTGGTCCCTGACTTGCAGGGTGGTGCCCCGTTTTGATTGTTTGTCGATTTGATAAAGTTATTAATAACCATATTCATAACTTTATTAATATTGATAAAACATCTTTGATAATTTGCCAATGATCAAATCTGTACCCTACGAGTATCCTACACTGTTCATAGCTGCCTGGTTTCTTGATAGACTAGTAACCAAGGTTTGCTAAAAAAACGAAATCACACTTAATAAAAACACCCAATCTGAGTGTGTCACAATGCAATTCAACCGCTGTACAGGCTAATGACATTATGCTAATACATAATACACTCCTAATGCTACAAACGGCAGTTACTCACACTAAACACAAGAATATTATGGGAGCAGTCCATCAAGAAACAGATGAAATCATCTTCATTTAGAATAATGCTTTTCTCTGAGTGTTGGTCAGACCATAATAGTGCGTTCCATTTGAACTCGGAAGTCGGATTTTCCGAAGGCAAAATCAGAAACACGCCACCTGACCTTGGATTTCCGAGCTCGCAACTCAGACAACCTCCGAGTACAAGTGCGTTCCATTTACTCTGAACTCTGAAGCCGGAGCTGGGAATGACGATCCGAGTTGAATACATTCCATTTACAAGTCGGATTTTTCATTGTGGGGTTAGCTCTAGCCAGGTCAGCCATTGTTAGCAATACCAGTTAATAACAACCCATTATTCTGTTAGTTGTGCATACAAACAGCGTAACAACATGTCCACAGATAGAAGTTGAACAGGACTGATTTAGTGAGACACAAATAAGACCGTGCTAATAATTGTATGTTACTACACGGTAACAGTGCCCCAACCATAACAGTTTCCATCACATTCCCAACATTTATCTAAACACTAACCCAGTACTGACAGTACCAGTGCTCAATAAATACACTCAAACGTATACTAATACTGTTGGATGATCATAGCCTGGAAATCCAGACCAAATCCAAAAGATTAAGGGTCTGGTATTGAGTAATGAAAATGGCCCAACTCGAGGGGCGGCACCAAGCATGCATTTGAAAATCTCACTGCGACCATAACACTACGACCAATCACAACAATACACGGGGTGTGGTATCCAGAGCCCCGTACGCTTAGCTACCAGCGGAGCTAACTGGTAGAGTAATAACTGTCGTCATCCGTTTAGCTCACCTCTGGCCCGCCTACGTCAGATACAGTACAGGCCAAAAGTTTGAACACACCTTCTCATTCAATGAGTTTCGTTTATTTTCATGATTATTTACATTGTAGATTCTCACTGAAGGCATCAAAACTATGAATGAACACATGTGGAATTATGTACTTAACAAAAAAGTGTGAAATAACTGAAAACATGTCTTATATTCTAGTTTCCTCAAAGTAGCCACCCTTTGCTCTGATTACTGCTTTTGCACACTCTTGGCATTCTCTTGATGAGCTTCAAGAGGTAGTTACCTGAAATGGTTTTCCAACAGTCTTGAAGGAGTTCCCAGAGATGCTTAGCACTTGTTGGCCCTTGTGCCTTCACTCTGCGGTCCAGCTCACCCCGAAACCTTCTCGATTGGGTTCAGGACCGGTGACTGTGGAGGCCAGGTCATGTGGCGCAGCACTCCATCACTCTCCTTCTTGGTCAAATAGCCCTTACACAGCCTGGAGGTGTGTTTGGGGTCATTGTCCTGTTGAAAAATAAATGATTGTCCAACTAAACGCAAACCGGATGGGATGGCATGTCGCTGCAGGATGCTGTGGTAGCCATGCTGGTTCAGTATACCTTCAATTTTGAATAAATCACAAACGGTGTCACCAGCAAAGCACCCCCATACCATCACACCTCCTCCTCCTCCATGCTTCACGGTGGGAACCAGGCATGTAGAATCCATCCGTTCACCTTTTCTGCGTCGCACAAAGACACGGCGGTTGGAACCAAAGATCTCAAATTTGGAGTCATCAGACCAAAGCAAAGATTTCCACTGGTCTAATGTCCATTCCTTGTGTTTCTTGGCCCAAACAAATCTCTTCTGCTTGTTGCCTCTCCTTAGCAGTGGTTTCCTAGCTGCTATTTGATCATGAAGGCCTGATTCGTGCAGTCTCCTCTTAACAGTTGTTCTAGAGATGGGTCTGCTGCTAGAACTCTGTGTGGCATTCATCTGGTCTCTAATCTGAGCTGCTGTTAACTTGCGATTTCTGAGGCTGGTGACTCAGATGAACTTATCCTCAGCAGCAGAGGTGACTCTTGGTCTTCCCTTCCTGGGGCGGTCCTCATGTGAGCCAGTTTCGTTGTAGCGCTTGATGGTTTTTGCGACTGCACTTGGGGACACAAAGTTTTCGCAATTTTCCGGACTGACTGACCTTCATTTGTTAAAGTAATGATGGCCACTCGTTTTTCTTTACTTAGCTGATTGGTTCTTGCCATAATATGAATTCTAACAGTTGTCTAATAGGGCTGTCGGCTGTGTATCAACCTGACTTCTACACAACACAACTGATGGTCCCAACCCCATTAATAAGGGAAAAGATTCCACTAATTAACCCTGACAAAGCACGCCTGTGAAGTGAAAACCATTTCAGGTGACTACCTCATGAAGCTCATTGAGAGAACACCAAGGGTTTGCAGCGCTATCAAAAAAGCAAAGGGTGGCTACTTTAAGGAATCTAAAATATAAGACATGTTTTCAGTTATTTCACACTTTTTTGTTAAGTACATAATTCCATATGTGTTCATTCATAGTTTTGATGCCTTCAGTGAGAATCTACAATGTAAATAGTCATGAAAATAAAGAAAACGCATTGAATGAGAAGGTGTGTCCAAACTTTTGGCCTGTACTGTACACCAATGTGATTGGTGCAGCTCGGCTACAAGGGCATAGTTAATGAGCAACGTTACTCAATGCCAGAGTGACTCGCTGGGCAAATTCAAATTGTGCTGTCGCCAGAACTCTGGATTTCCAGGGTAGGATGATCACAGATATATCAATGTTTCCAACAGTCCATCTCATTGCTTTGCAACATTACCCACGATAATCTCAGACAACCAGAAATATTTAAGACAATTGTTTTTTAAATCAATAACCAAGTTATAAATGGTATACAAATTTGTATTTCCTCACCGTATATAGCATATGTATCATCGTATCGCCCACACCTATTAGCCAAATTGTTCAACAAATGTCACTACCCTTTCACTATGTTAGAAGGAAAAAGTCAAATGTATCCCGTGTAGTTTTCTCGTAAACAAGGTAATGTTTACATTCAGTGTTATGCACCCAAATGGATTGTGTGCAGCCTCCAGCTCTAACAAACACGTTGAGTGCATTTCCATTCAAATAAAACATATGCAAAGCCAATTTAAAACAATATTTCAAATGTTGTACACATTCATGTTTGTTGGCCTGCAGACTTCTTGACTGCCTTTCAGGCGCATAGCTAGTAGTTACACTTCTCTGCACACTACTGCCGCAAACTCACTGAATAGTGAAACCAGTGGAAAAATGTGTATTGCATGGCCTGTGTGCTTGAGTGCATGACGTGGATGTGCAAAATATAAAACAAAACTAACTCATGATAACTGCGTTCACCCGCAGCTCTTTATAGACATTTAGCCAGACTCTTTTTTTGTTGTTGTCTCATTCTTATCAAAAGTAGGACACAAACTCGGCAAATCAATACCGCACGGGGAATTGATACTAAACATTTCATGGCAGAACTGCCTATTCATATTCCAGACTGTAACTAAGGCCCTTGAGAGTTGGACCTTGGGAACGAGAAAAATATTCTGAAATTACATAACACAAGCCTTTCCAAAGCCAGGCCACAGTTTTGCTTCTTATTGTATTCTGGAAAGGCTATGGATGAATCCGTTTTAGAAAGACCTCATCATTTCATGTGGTGCTGAATAGATGACTGACAGGTACAGTAACTCCTTCACTGCATGAACCAGCTGATTTGTCTTATTTTAGTGTTTTTTTGGGGGGCATACACACAAAACACAGTGGAGTACCCCAACTAACAAAACAGATGTTTGCTGTGACAACAAGTTGGATTGGTGTGCAACAGCTCAGACTAATCTCAAAACAAACCAGGAAATCCAGTTTCTCTTATTTTCCTCCAGAAGCTCTACTGTGTGCGCCCGTCTCTGTAAATACAACTCTGAATAACCGCCAAGTTTTGCTAAAGGCTGAAACATTTTCAACATATTTGCTTTGGAAAATGTGGGTTTGTGGCCAGCTAAGGGGTTTGAAGAATGTTGTCCAACTGTCCAACCAGATTAAGATTCATTTGATCTTAATCTTGCCGAGGACATTCTTATCTAGACATTTTCTCCTGTTTTTTTTTTTTCTATTTGTTTTTATGTTGAAAGATCTGCTTGGCAGAAGAATAATTTTCCTATCTATATCCATGTATATTCTGATTATATAATGTATTGCCAAAATCTATAAAAAAAACTCATAAAACTAATAATGGTTAAACATGAACGCCTTTTTTGTGCATTAAATGGCTGAAATGAAGAAAAAAATAGGGAATATTCTACTGCTTAAAGCAGCAGCGGTTAATCAATTAGTTGATCGATAATAAATCTGCATCTATTTTAATATTCAATGAATTGTGAGTAATTAAAAAACGAAAGGCAAGAAATATCTGGTTCAACCTTCTCTTATGTAAGGATTTTCTGCTTTTCTCTGTTTTATACAGTGTTTCCTCTGTTTTTGTAGTGGTGGCCCACCATAGCAAAATTTCTGCCACCACGGTATCAGAAATAGGGCTGTACAAAAAAATTTAGTCGCGGTTGCCTTTTAAATGATCCTGCCGACAGGGCGGGGGGCAGGGGGGAGGGGTGGCGACGGCAGCGACGTTGTTGTTCAGACAGACCTGCCCCCACTGCTAAAAAAAATAAATAAAAAAATCCTAAAAGGAAACACCGATATAATTGGAAACTAAATATCTTTGAGTTTTGAGCTGTTGGTTGAACAAACAAGAGATTCTAAGACATTACCTTGGGCTGTGGGAAAGTGGGATCGACATTTTTAACTTTTATGTAACGATTAACTGATTATTCACGAAACACATTTGACAACAGATGAATCGATAACCGATGAATTGATCATTAAAATAATCATTAGTTATGAGTCCTGGTCATATATTTGTCTCCGTCAAAACATATCATGAATCACAAACGTTTTCTTTCCATCGGTAACGTATGGCAATTACATGACAAGGCTTGTAATTCAGTTCACCCATAACACAAAAACAAGTGTTCTACATGAGAGAATAACAGAAACTGGAGCCCTGCCTGAAAACCCTGAGCCACAACTACAGACCTCACCCTGCCTTTAATCTACGGCTGGTATGGAGGAAATGAATTTCCCCTTTTCTCTCCCACACAGATGTGTTTTTCTTAATTATTAGTCACCCCACCAGGAAGGTCTCAGTGAGTTCACCTCCCAGGGATTAAGTACCAATCAGGGAAGAATGCACTTAAAAACATTTACAATAAGATGCGATGCTGTCAATCTAATGCCTCGCTGACTGAGACGATTAATCAGATTTTATGAACATTAAAAGGTTTCAGGTTGGAGCTTTAACAGGCGGTGATGATCCGATATGTAAGGATAATTGATAACTAACTATGCCTTTAGCAGCACACAAATCAGAACTAAGATAGCTTTCAATACATTTAAAACGAGATTAGACCTATACAAGTGATGTCTGTGAGGGTGCTGCCATCTGTTAGTTTCTCCTTTGGTATCTGCGTGCAAAGAGGGATGCAACAGGAATGTTATCAAATCATCACTTAGGCCTGTGTAACTTTCATGTCTATGTTTCTTCAACACAGCTTACCTCCAGCTTTCCCTGAGGTAGTTTGAAAACAAATTGTACAGAAAATGCTGCAGGGCAAAAACAGGTTTTTTAGGGCATGAATTTTAAATGGCTGCCTCTGACTTAAGGATTGACACAACCATCAACACAATACAATACCATTTCTTTGCTGAAAGGCTTTTTTTTCTCCCTGGGGAGAAGTTTACCACACAGGTCCTCTGGCTTTGTGCCTTTCTCATGGTAATTGCTGGAAGCTGAAAACAGAGTGCAGTGGCAAACACCCACTGCATGTTGAACTGTGCAGAATTGCAATGACTGTCTATTAACCCTCTGGGGCCCAAGCCGTTTTGTTTCATGGCATATTCGTGTCAGCTGGTTTCCTTGTGTAATGATGCTTGTATAACCTTAACCCTATGTGCACAATCAAGTTATAGACATATTCTTTTTCAGGACAACCTTGGCCATCAGGGTATGTATGCTGCTAGAGATATCACATGAATATAAATTGTTACATGACTATAAAGATAAAAGAAACAACTAAACGGATATCAAAACTCAGAAATGTATTGAAATCAAAAAGACAACAATTATGAACGAGACGTTTGGCTTTTGAATATTGTTCTCCTAAGTCTTGGCAATCAGGGGAAACAAAAACAAAGACTGTAACTAATATAAATTTTAAAAATCTAGTTTTTTTTCCCCCAGAAAAAATCCATACACTTTTATCCAAAAAGTTAGTTGTGCCATCTCCAATGCATTTCTTGTCTGCTATGAGATACATACACTGAATTTCCAGTTTATGTTAATTCAGTGGGAAATAAAGTTTCTATCTATCTATCTATCTATCTATCTATCTATCCATCTGCCAAATCACACTCATTTACTGTGCACACACACACACACACACACACACACACACACACACACCACACACACACACACACACACACACACACACACACACACACACACACACACACACACACACACACTTGTTTCAGGTTAGTGTTATCTATTGGCTAAGCGAGCTGCCTTTCTCCTGACATCACTCCCTGTCCATTTCCCTGTCAATAAGTCAAATAAGATATGTAAAAACACAATAAAAATGAAACATCCATGTTTAATGCGACCCTTGGTGCATGCCTTACAATACTATCCAAACGCACAAATGAGAATCTATGCATTATTGATTACATTTACGCTGTTATATCATTATTTTGGCTCGTTCGTTCCATGTTTAGTATATGTAGTAGCGAAACTAACACATTTTGGGTGCTACCAAATATAATAGCGGGCTATAGATATGACAGGATATGAGGATGTACATCAGCAATGACACTGGGTCACATCCACACAGACATCACTGCACAGTGCATTTGTAGATCGATCTGACACTTTCAGGAAGACAGCCTCTGATTAGTGACTCACTCACCCCACTGCATTCTGGGAGTCAAGATGGTTGGGGCTAACAGTAGTAAAATTATAGCTTTTCATATAAAAAAAAGATGCATTAACCGTTCAGTTGTGGAATAAATCATTCTGGAATTAATGAGCAAAGTCTCCGAAAAGAGACTATAAAGTTCCAATTTATTTAATACATATAGTTACTACTTACTTTCGAGATTCAGATTATTAATACAAAATATTAACATAAATTATAATGTATCATTATAGATTAAGCTACAGTTATACAAGTAATTCAAATCAGCCCCACCTTCACAAGCTGCAACATTAAAGTGATACATACGTTAATCTATTGAATGGGCCATTGAGTATAATGAGTACTTTTACTTTTGGTACTTTAAGGGTATTTTGAATAATGCTAACACTTTAGTACTTTTATTTAAGTAAACTTTTGAAAGCCCTGCCTATTTCTAGACCGTGGCACTGTAGGTAGGCTAAATGAGCCAAGTACTCCTTCCACCACTGTTGTATTAGAGAGACTGCATCAGTTTGAGCTGGGTGTACTGAATAAACTGGTAACCGAATGTATTTTGGACTCAGCCTTCATCCGAATGGAGAACTCACATCCTCACGACCGTAGGTGAGCTGCGTTCATGAAAAGGTCCAAATTTGAAACCCCAGCTTCAAGGGGTCGTGAGGTTACCCCCAATGTCTTGACAAAACACAATAGAAACCTGGGTTAAAAAGCACCACAGTTAGCTAGTGTTCCAGTGATAACCGCAGGAGTTTGATGCACTGATTTAAGGAGCTTTCTTTCCTGCCGCGCTTTGTGAATAACAACCGTCAACTGCTCTACATTTAGGCCATAAAAAAACATAAAAAAAAGAACCTGAATGCATCCAGTATAGTAAAACAGTGTCAGGCCACATCCACCACACGCGCGGGGTGCAGGTGCTTAAACTTGCTGGCGATGTATTTTCCGACCACACCACAGCCGCCGTGGTTAGCGTGGTTGTTCGCCTAGCATTAGCATCGTTGATCAAGACACATCTAATGATAAGAGACGGGGCTGTTAGCAAAACTTAGTCAATACAAAAACAATAGTTTTCGACTTACTGTGATGTTAACTTCGTGCTTTTTCAATCGATACTTCAGGCTCTTCATCTTGTAACGTGTTGGTTGGTTTCCAGTATTATAAGTATCCTTTGGTGATTAAATTCATAAATAGTATAAAACTTTCCAAAAAGTTCAGACGAACTAAGTTTTATCTGTCCCCTCTTTTCCAGAGTGAGCGGAGTTTCACCTGACGCCTATAACCACAAACTCTGCTCGCACGTTGATTGACAACCAGTGAAGCCAATCAAACCGAAGCATAAGCGGTTTTAGTACTTTTGATCCAATCGGCGACGCCGGAAGGCGGGACTTCCTTGTAAAGTGTCGTTTGGGAGAAGTTGGAGCCATCCTTCCTGAGACAGTACAAGACAGGGCAGGAAAAACCTGGCGTGACGTCAGGCGTACCTGAAGACCGAATCACCTGGAAAAAGTACCTATAAATCTATAAACAACCTGGTATCATTGTTTACAGTAAATACCTAAATGTAAACTATTTACCGAACTGTCCGCAACCTGGAAATAACACCTGCAATGAACATTATCTTAATAACTGTCTGTTACCTAGTTACCTGTCTGTTGTGCCACGGATCACCTAGCTTACTCTACTGTGGTTGCTTAGTAGTCATGAACCTTACACTCAGTAATACTTACTAGTCCAACCCATGGTCTAACCCAAGTTTTAGAAGAAAATATGTCAGATCTTTTACCTAGGTAAAAATAGCAATATCAGTGTAGAAACACTCTGTTACAAATAAAAGTCTGGCATTCAAAAAAGGGCAAATCTATTTGCATTACAAAATATATACTTAAAGTACAAATGTAAAAGTGTTCATGCAGAATGGCCCATTTCAGAATAATTTATTACTGGATTATATTTTTTAATGCATTGAGTGTAGGCTACATCACTTTAATGTTGCAGCTGGTAAAGGTAGAGCTCATTTTAATAAACGTATATATATATACTGCTGGTAGCTTAACCTTT
The DNA here is from genome assembly GCF_010015445.1 of Perca fluviatilis. Taxonomy (NCBI): domain Eukaryota; kingdom Metazoa; phylum Chordata; class Actinopteri; order Perciformes; family Percidae; genus Perca; species Perca fluviatilis. The sequence goes on from NC_053114.1 coordinate 17,173,243, forward strand.
AATCATATGTTATCATTTATAAGTGTATATATATATATATATATATATATATATAGTTATTCATTTATATATATTTGTATTAATAATCGGAATCTTTGAAATAACTAGCAGGCTTTAATAAAGCTGTGGAGTAAAAAGAACAATATTTGCCTCTGAATTTTTGTGGAGTAAAAGTATAAAGTAACATACAATGGAAACACTTAAATAAAGTACAAGTAAACTACCTCAAAGTTGTACTTAAGTAAAGTACTTTACAAGTACAAATATTTTAATAATTTGATTAGGGACCATTACTTCAACATTTCTATACTTTTACAACTGAACATGTTAAATAGTTAATTGTGTTTTTTAAACTGAGTTACTGCTACTTTTACCTCAATTTCACAATTGTATATTTTATATATATATATATATATATATATATATATATATATATATATATATATATTTATTATATATATTAACTAAACACATGCATGGAAGATGGATGCTTTTGCAGATATGAAACCATATACATCGTTGCCACAGTGAGACTTTCCTTCATTATTTTATGGCACTTTGCAAAATGCATCTTGAAAGAACAGTGATGACAACAAATAATGTACAAGATTGCATATAAGAAGAAAACACAGTAAGCAATGAAGAGATTGTGTAGAAACATTTTTTTTTTTTTTTACAAATTGATACAAATACAAAAACGATACGGATACAAAAACATCAACTGCTGAGTGCTGACCTTGTGGTCCAGCAATAAATTGCACCTCATGTGGCAGAAGAAACACTAATAAATACAAACATGCAACAGTAACAAATATCTATCAGGTGGAATGCACAAAAACACCAAACAGCTGCTTGTGGAAACTTGTCGACGGAAAATCATTTTTTTGTGTCTTTTCAAAGAAGTGAGAAATAAAAAGGAAAAAGGGAGAGAAAAGAGGAGTCAGCATAAAAAAAGGTTTCCTAAATGTGTTGTTGTTGTTGAACTTCTTAACTGTGACAAGCTCCTGAGACCTTTGTGAAAGTTTATCAGTTGAAGTGAAAAATCTCATCCGAGTTTGCACTCGGGTAGTAATGGTTATTTTACAGTACATGTGGTGTGGGAGAGGTGCCGGAGAGCTCTCAGACAGCCTTGCGGTGGTACTCTGGGGGCGCGACCTCGTAATCAGTGGCACTCAAGAGGGTGGAGGAATTCTTCACCAGGTACCTGAAGAAAATGTCAAACTGATTGTCATCTTGGCGTGGGACAGAAATGGTGATTACTGAAAGCGTCATGCTTGCTATCCAATTACCATCAAATGTCTAAAAAATATACAACATTATTTTAAGAATTAAAAAGTTGTATCACATAGTTGATACAGTGCCCTCCACAATTATTGGCACCCCTGTTTAAGATGGGGTCATGGACTTCTAAAAATTCTCCTTTTTTTTAAGCAACATAGAACCCAAATGCAAAAAAAGAGAAAAAATCCAACCTTTTTTTTAAGTACATTACTTTGGTGGTAAAAAAAAAAATCACACATTTAGAAAAAAAAAACTTGAAATCATGTGTCCCACAATTATTGGCACCCCTAACAATTCCGCTGAAAAATTTAATTGATTTTTTTTTAAATATATTTTTCTGTAGTTGCTAAAGTTGGTCAGGGTATCTAGGAACTTTTAAATAGTAATTCATGACTTCCTGTTTCCCTGGGGTATAAATATGACGTGACACAGAGTCCTAATTCTCTTACCCATTTGTCAACATGGCAAAGACAAGAGAACATACAATTCAAGTAAGGCAGATGTGTGTCGACCTTCATAAGTCAGGCAATGGCTACAAGAAAATAGCCACTCGCCTTAACTTGCCCGTATCTACAGTCAGAGGAATCATTAAGAAGTTTAAAACAACTGGAACAGTGACAAACAAGGCTGGAAGAGGTCCCAAGTTTATCTTGCCACAACGCACAGTGAGGAGGATGGTAAGAGAAGTAAAAAAAAGTCCTAAGCTCACTGTCACAGAATTGCATCAAAGAGTGGCATCTTGGGGTCACGAAGTCTCAAAAAAAAACATCAGACGCTCTCTACATGCCAACAAGCTGTTTGGGAGGCATGCAAGGAAAAAGCCTTTTCTCACTAACACTCACAAACGTAAACGTCTGGAGTTTGCTAAGCGGCACTGGGACTTCAACTGGGATCGTGTGCTTTGGTCAGATGAGACTTAGATTGAGCTTTTTGGCAACAAACACTCTAAGTGGGTCTGGCGAAAAACAAAAGATGAGTATGCCGAAAAGCACCTCATGCCCACCGTGAAGTATGGTGGAGGATCTGTGATGCTTTGGGGCTGTTTCTCTTCCAAAGGCCCTGGGCACCTTGTTAGGGTGCATGGCATTATGAATGCTTTGAACTACCAGGACATTTTAAATAAAAACCTGATGGCTTCTGCCAGAAAGCTGAAGATGGGTCGTCACTGGGTCTTTCAGCAGGATAATGATCCTAAACATGTGGCAAAATCTACACAAAAATGGTTCAGCAGTCACAAACTCAAGGTCCTCCCATGGCCATCTCAGTCCCCAGACCTCAACCCAATCGAAAACCTGTGGGGTGAGCTAAAGAGGAGAGTGCATGAGAGAGGACCCAGGACTCTGGATGATCTAGAAAGATTGTGCAAAGAAGAATGGTCAAAGATCCCTCTCTCTGTGTGCTCCAATCTTGTGAAATGTTATAGAAGGAGATTAAGTGCTGTCTTGTTGGCAAAAGGGGGTTGTACAAAGTATTAACATCAGGGGTGCCAATAATTGTGGGACACATGATTTCAAGTTTTTTTTTTCTAAATGTGTGATTTTTTTTTTTACCACCAAAGTAATGTACTTAAAAAAAAGGTTGGATTTTTTCTCTTTTTTTGCATTTGGGTTCTATGTTGCTTAAAAAAAAGGAGAATTTTTAGAAGTCCATGACCCGATCTTAAACAGGGGTGCCAATAATTGTGGAGGGCACTGTATGTGTCTTTTAATGTTTTGTATGGGGCAATTTCTTTTGCGGAGATTTAGCCATTTTAATGCCAAGGCTGTTCCACCAAAACAAGTTCTCTCTTGACGCTATTTTGCCGGAGCACCGTGACTGCATTCTGGACTTAGTGGCGCCAAAGACGTTTGTGATTGGTTTAAAGAAATACAAACAACCCATTATTATATTTCAAAGCTAAACTTTGAGTGTTTGCCTCAATAAATGTACAAGTTTTTATAAGAAATGACATAATGTCAGACAGCTCGATAGAACAATGTATAGAAACTTCTTTCTTTCAATATTTATTTAGCAGGGTGTCCATAGACGTTTTAACCAAATAGCCTTTACCTGTGTATGATGACAATGAATACATCTGTGTAAATATGTCTGTGACATGATAAGCCACTGGTTTTCTGGGGTCAGCCCTATGTTCCTACAGCCCAATGGTCCCACAGCCCCATGTTCCCACAGCCCTATGTTCCCACATTTTTAAGATTTTTCTTAAAATTAGGCCCTATGTTCCCACATTTCTAGGACATTTTCAAAATTAGGTCTTGTGTTCCTACATTTCCCTTCAATTTAAGCCCTATCCTCCCACAACATTTTTTAGGGTTAAGGGGGATAAAATCTGATATAAATTTAAGAAAAAAGAAATGTGGGAACATAGGGCCTAGTTTTGAAAAAAAATCTTAGAAATGTGGGAATATAGGGCTGCAGACTGCATTAACACTGATCTCTACAAATGTTTCTTATCCCTTCTTTTCTAAGGCTACAGCATGTGGTGTCTTTGGTTTATTAACAGTATAAATGATACTAATCAGAGGGCAAAGTCATGCTCGCATACATACAATTATAATTATTGAAGAAAAGAAAGCCTCTATTATATTCAATTCAATTGTATATCAAATTCTATTCTGGTGCTCCAAAAGACTTCATTTCCATTTACAACATTGAGAATCGTGACACTAATTTCTGCTCCCTGAGAACCTTTGCTCGTGATGAATACATTTTATTTTTCATTGCATTTACAAAATCGCACAAACTGTGCCATATATCCTGATTGATTTAAAAACTTGTTCCATATGTGAAACCATTCCTAAATGTTGCGTTATGTCACCATTTAACCACTTGAGAATCTCATTTATGTCAGTCTGTTAATATGTCTGCGGTGCTGCTTTGTTTGAATTTCGATTTGACACCATAATTTATCAAATAAAAAATTCAAACATCACAAATAAATCATCTGTGAAACCATTCTAAGTAAAAAAGTACCTAAACGTTGGATCCGTCCGTCTTTAAATACTGTCGAGTGTCCATCAGTCGCAGCGGAAATATTTTCCAGAGCACTAAATCGATTTTCATGTTGGGAGGAAGCCTGACTGCACTAATGTGTGTGTGGATGTAACATTACATTTGAGAATCAGCCAAACATGTCTCTGGTGGTGTGTTGGGAGTTGAACCTTACTTGAGGAAATCTTGGAGGTAACTAAGCAGCAAAGCCAGACTCTTCTCGTCCAGTGGAGTGTAGGCCAGCATGGCTCCAATACGAACTGTGTGTGGGGGGGGGGGGGAGAGACGACGACAGCATACAGAACATGAGGAACAATTCAGAAGGAGACTGCAGGCTGAAGGAGGTTCAGGACATATTTTTATTTTTAAATACTGTGTAAATGTAAAAGCTGTTTTAGGGCTACAGGTGTTTTTTGCATTAAACACAGCTTTTGACCTAAACAAAGCAATAGTGCCCAGGTAGTCAATATGAATAAAATAGGCTGTTTTTATTTGCAATAGCGATATGTATTATTATATCATAGATTTTTTTGGGGATATTCAATTGAAAAACTACATGAAATATCAAAAAGGGGAATTACTGTTTATTTGTGAATACAGAAAATAGAATACCTGACAAATCAAGGTTTCCATTGGCACTGATGCACAAATCTTGTATGTATCGCCACAGAACCATCCTTGTAATTGATTTACAACATTGCTGTATGTGCCGAATACAACCAGAGATATGAAAGGGCTGGCTCCCTGATTAGACACCATAGAGTAACATCTCTACCAGATAGCAAATCTCTAATTCACAGAATACAGTATATTGTAAAGATGCTCAGCCCTAGTTAGTGCAATTTGACGTCGGCCACTATAGTTGCATTTGTCACTGCATATGCAGAAGACATAAGAGCAGTCATTATAATCCAGTCTATTTGTATGTTTTGTAAGTACAATCTAGTAAATCGAATTAAGTGTCAACGGAAATAAATAAACACTTCATGAGGAGGATACCGTTTTCCTTTCCCAACTCGAGTCGAATGTCAATATGAGACATACAGAATATTGAGTTTAAATCCAGAGTGCAGGTGGTGATCAGCTCACTTCACCAACACATAAGCATTGTTAGAATGTTTCAGTTGTTTAATTTCTTTTGTGAACTCTGAAGAATTCATTGTATGACACAAAGAATGAAAATGTGTTATTTTATATACTTCATGCTGTATCACCCAGATTTTCCACTGGGTGCGTCTGCGCGTGGGAAATGGGTGGGGTTAGGTGAGAAACCCAGATTAGCTTCATTCTCACATAACTGTCCCACTATGAGGACATCATTGGTAAAAAGCACATTTCAGCACAAATGACAGTTATTCATTCTTTAGCGGGCTGTTATATTATGCTTGACTATTGACTATACATTAACATCAGTAATCAAATGAGCTAAGTCCTCTTATGAGCACAGCAGAGTCTTCTTAGTGTGCCATGTTCAATTTCACCTCAGTAAAAACCACAGACACACATTATCGATTATTTCACCCAAAAATGTCGCACTGACTAGCTGACCTGATTATTACTGTGGGGTATCTTATTCCTACACAGGAAAGTAACATGCATTATTCACGCTGCTCACTGTCTAGAGCAGCAATACAACTAAATTGTTGTAGTGTATTAATTGAAACCGTTGGTGTGTCATCTCTAATGCCACTACAATATTGGTATGATAGCTTGGTCCAGGGTTGATTTGCTGCTTCCACAGTGGGAATTATCTTGGACAGAAAATGAATGTAGCATTAGATATAATAGTGGAAACTCTGAAGACAATCTCCCATAATTTCACAAGCCTTTTAACTTGCAACACAGAAGGCAAGGTGATTACTTATACGAGTGGTTGTTAGCCTCACAGTGTTCAAGCTTCTGTGGAGAAAATTTCACGGACAAGAACTAAAAAAACGGCAACATTTAATTCAATCCCACAGCCATTGTACCTGCATGAGAAGAATTTTTAAAGAATTAAATCACAAATAACTTAATAGTAGTACAGTCACTCAGTCCAAAGCGATGGCTCAGTGTGTGCCTGTGTGTGTGAGCTGTATGCATGTGGCGATGTCTAATGTACATATGTGTGTGTGTGTGTGTGTGTGTGTGTGTGTTTCACGGTGTGTCCAGGGTCCCTACCAAAAAGGCGTAGCAAGTGCGGAGCTCCGTACACCTGAGACATTGGCATGTCTGGGTGTTCAGCCATGATCTCAGCATACTGGGGCCTCTCAAACTTGTAAAGCAGCTGGGTGCCTAGCATGACGTTGAAGTACTCCCGAATCCCTGCTACCACTTCGTTTACCGCAAACTCCCTAAGTAGAAGGGAGAGAAAAAGTCACATTTTTCTCTGGAGAGAGTTTCCATGGAGACATCAGAGATCGCAGCTTTGAGGAGCCACAAATGGTACAGATTTTAAACACTTTCCTGAGATAGGAAATCAATCAAAGCAAACATCATGTTTGGGTTTGTTTATGTCAACGTTGGGTTTTCGTTGTGCTGTGCTGCAGGTTAATACTGTTGAAAGTCAGCCAGTCTGGTGTGTTCACCTGCTAGGAAAGAAATTTGGAAATGTGAAACTTGAGACTGTCATAAACTAGGATGAAAGAAAAGAAAAATATAAGTAATCAGTAGTCTTTTCGACTGCTTTACCGTACATCACCACCACTTAGATCAAACTGGCTATGCTTTTTATTGCATACTCTTGAATTTAAAGGTCCCATGGCATGAAATTTCACTTTATGAGGTTTTTTAACATTAATATGCCTATGGTCCCCCAGTGGCTAGAAATGGCGATAGGTGTAAACCGAGCCCTGGGTATCCTGCTCTGCCTTTGAGAAATTGAAAGCTCAGATGAGCCGATCTGGAATCTTGTTACCTCCCCTTTCTCTGCTTTGCCCGCCCAGAAAATTTGGCCCACCCATGAGAGAGAGACATCATGGCTTGAAAACAAGCAAAGCATGACAGTTGGTCAAGGCCATACCCCCACTCTCCACCTTGCCCCCCCCTCCCCTCCTCCTCAATAGCTACAGACACAGAAATGGCACATCCTTAGGAAAGCTCATTGTGGGACTGGCTCTAGTGGCTGTAATTCTGCACCAAGGCTGAGTTTCGGGAAAGAGACTTCAGATACAGTATTAGGGGACCACTAAGGTCTATATAAAAGCATCCAAAAAGCATGTCATAGGACCTTTAAAGCAAGTATCTAATCTTAGCAAGTTATTTTTTACAACCTACTGTAATGAATAAAATCAAATGGTAGTCTGGAAGACAGAAACCACACATCTACAGAATGCTGCATATTTTAGGAAAATGGCCAGCAGCATGTATGATTTGCTGTAAATTCGCTGAAACGTTGAAAATACTTTAGTTATAGTATTTAGTATTTAAATATGTCCAATTTCAGTAGGATATCTAATGAGGCAACAGTACGTAATATGCATTAGTGGCACCATCCTGGGTAAACTGCACAAGATTGTATCGACATTGTGAGACAGGTGGCATGAGGAGTTGGACACAGGCAGTGATGCTTGACAGATTATCACAGGATACCGATGTTTTTCTACTTTTACATCATTTGAAGAAAGTTAGGGTGCTTGTTCTTACTTATTGTCAGAGTTTGCTTTTGATTTCTTATAGTTTGCATAGTCCTCCAAGACGGTCTCTATATTCTTCTTAGCAGGCAGATGAAATAACTGTAAGCAACAGAAAACCTTTATTTAGTCAGCAACATTTACAAAACATCACCGCGTTCCTCACTTTGAAGGTAATGCAAAGCATAATTGTCTCCACATATTCTCAAAACAATGTGCAGCTTGCAACTCTACCACCTATTGCAGTGGAGTTTCTATGGCAAATTCTGCTCAGTAATGTCTTAATAGAACTAAAACTAAAATAGTGTGGGCCCTTTGCTGCATGTCATGTTTCCCTCTCTCTCCCCTTCCATGTCTTCATCTTTCCTGTCAAAAATAAAGGCCGAAAATGCCCAAAAAATAATCTAAACAAACAAACAAAAAACAGGTTGTTAATTTGTCATTTCCATGATTCAATTTATCACAGGTAGATTTTAAAAGCTAGATGTCCATATGAATTTGTAATATATAGAAATTTACGTTAAATCTACAACAATCACATGTTGTGTGTGTGTGTGTGTGTGTGTGTGTGTGTGTGTGTGTGTGTGTGTGTGTGTGTGTGTGTGTTTCCCCACCTGTTTCTGTCGGGTGATGAGGTCCCAGTCGTCCACCAGCCAGGGTTTCAGCTCTTCAGGGATCTTTACCTTCACCTCTACCCGATTGGTGAACATCTCCTCCTGGGCACACATTGATTATTTCACTGGGTGTCTGGGAGCAGCAATGATTTTTCCATCTCCTCTACAGTGTCCAAGGTTCAGCAGAGAACATTTCAGATTTCCCTCTCAAAGACACACACAAGAACACTGCACAGCTTTAGTCCCACAACTATTGTACTTGTTTTCTAAGGGTGAAATTAAAAGGGGTGAAAGCGCTAGTAATAGCACTAACAGGTCCAAGACTTCACTTCATAATATTAAAAATTGCAGTTTTAGTTCTTATTGATATTTTTTAAATGGAGGTGTACGTATGTTTTTTTTTAATCATTTTGACACCTTAAGATATTTTCTCTATTATATTTGCATTTCTTTTAATATACTGGAATTATATCAAGATCTTTATTTATAAAGCAAAAAAGATGCAATGCATATTAGTGAATGCCAAATAAACTTGTATAAATAAGTGGTGTTTTATTTTCAACAATAATACGCCCGTATGCCAACACGTATTTTTTGCTGCTGGAAACTGCCAGCAGACCGTTTAGAAGAGAATAATGCTCTTTTGGCTGCAATCAGCCTCGACCCTCAAAGGTCTTCAATTTTATTTATTTTTTTGGACAACTTTATTTTTAATAAAGCAATACATTTTCACAATATGTTACATTCAGATTTAAATTTACATTCGGTACATTTACGGTTGTCCTCGGTAACCATTCATTCTGTTTTAGTTAGACCCTGGATCCATATAAGGGCAGCTCATGAGTATTCTACTGCTGGCTGCAGGTTGCCAACATTTCTTGCTTTCTGAGGCACAAATTAATTTATCTCACCTGTGGACACACTACAAAGAACTCTGTGGTCCCCTAGTGTGGCCCACAGGGGACAGCCGTCACATTCACACCTTTAGAAAAGAAGCTCAGCTTGTAGTTTTATATAAGCATCTTGGGTCAAATAATCAGTTGTGGTTTGAATCTATGACTGTACAGTGTCCGAATAGTCAAAATGGCTTTCTTAAAACAAAGGTAGTTCATTTTTTTTTTGCCCCAGCTTTGTACATAAACAAAATGTCAACCTATGGACCGTTTAAGCTATGTAATTAGGTAGGTATGTTTATGTGTGTCCACAGGGTTCCCAATTACTGATGATACATACACTCTCCACAGTGGGATCGACCCGAGCCCTTTTCTTCCGCGGCCCCTGCGGCGTTTCTCCGCTGCTGGTGCCTTCACCCGGCCCTGGGGCTAAACAAGACACCCATTACAACTTATAAATTATGTAGAAAGTTTTAAAGGACAAATCTGGTGCAAAATGAACCTAGGGGTTAATAACACATATGTATCGAGTCGACCGTTCTCTGGGATTTGTTTTCATGCTAATCGAATGTGACCAGTTTTAGTGCAAACCGCTAATTAGCTTATTATGCTAGTCGGCGGGGCACGGGTAAAGTAAAAAGAAATCGCTATTTCTATACCACTAACAAGGCTCAAAATAGCACCACACCTCCATGGTAGCATAATGAGGGTCCCTACATGTAAACTGAAGCATTTTGTAAGTGTACAGACAGTTTATCAAAAAGATAGTTTATAAAGACAGTACAGTTCACGTATACAGGCAGGCGCCAACTTGGGAAAACAGTCACGACCAGTCGAACGACGAGCGCCCTGTTTGAGCTATGTTACTGGTTACACAGCGTTCATTAGTGGTATAGAAATTAGAGGTGTGAATCTTCACTGATCTCCAGATTCGATTATGATTATCATGTCAGCGATTCAATTCGATATCTCGATACATCATCAAATCATCGATGCGTCAAATAAATTTTTCTATTAAAGCTATGTAGGATATTTAATTCATAGCTTTTCAAGCTTCAAAAACAAAACATTCTGCAGTGCTCTAATACTAAATAAATCGTATAAATAAAACTACAGCACTGAGCACATGGCACTTCCTGAATGTGCAAAACATAACAGAATATGTAAAAAGAAATGTTAGGCCTACATTAAATTGTAAACAGAAATAATCGATTATGAGCCTGCCGATTATCGATGCAGCATCGTCCATGTCCACGATTCGATGCATCGATTATTTGATTAATTTCAACACCTTATAGAAATAGCGATTTCTTTTTGATTTACCCGTAAACTAACTTTTCTTTGAGTCCCAATTTCTGATTTCAGATAATAAAAAGAAAATGTACTTGGGTTAAAGCTCCCATTAACATGTGATGCTGAAATGTTTACTTACTCTTCTGCTTTGCCTTTTTCACTTTCCTAGGATGACAAAAAAAAAAGGCAAAATAAGTGAAAACATATTACACACATATCCTATGTGGTCCCGCTGCACTGTAACTACATTCAGTATATACATGCATGCATTACTCCATTCAATATACATTGTCAGGCCAACATTATGTCTACTTACATGATATGTTAACAATATGTTGAATTATTACAGGTGGGAAAACAAGGTGGACACTTACAGATCAACATTTTTCTGCTGCACAGCAGCAATCTTCTTGCTTGGTGCTAAACCCCTCATCTTTCCCTCAACATAATGGTCCCTGGGGAAGAAAACAATAGTGAGGATTATTAGATAGATCCACTTAAAATGTTTAGTCCATATACTGTACTGTCAAGAACACTATGCTTCAACTTGTAAATTCATGTTCAAAGTTAAAGTGACAAAGTGCAAGTTATGTTAGTCTTCTGCTAAAGTTGAAGCTATTTGAGGGAAATATATAATACACAGTAACAGATGTCTAACAAAAATACTTCTTTATTATCCTCTACACAAAAAGGGAAACTCACTGATTGGCCTTCTGAAGCTCTTTTTGTTTCGCAAGGTTGCTGTCCACATATTTGAGAACTCTGCTTTCAGGAACCCATTCATCCCAGCTGCAAGAGAAAAAGACCTAAAACCTTGAAACTCCATCACAGTACAAACGGAAGGTTCTCACTGCCTTCATTTACAGCAGGGGGTCTAAGGCAAGCACTTAAAGAGGAATACAGACAAAATCAAAACTGTATCAAATCCATGCTCACTTTTTGTTCCATCCGCTGTAATGAATGAAGTATTTAATCAGTTTATCCTTTATGTTGATCTTTACGCACTGTAACACAAAAACACACAGAGTTCTGCGTCAAGCGTTGGCTCACATTTGTTTAGCAGTTAATAATGAACTAATAACACATAATAACGGTAGTACTGAAACAAACCTTTGCCTCATAGAGCAATGGCCCATGAAAGCACAGGACTCTTTCACCTGCGAGAACAGACAAAAACAAATGAGAGGACCAAGAGGGGCAAAACATTAAAATAACCACAATATATCCAAATGCAGACTACCATGGAGTTCCTCAGATCGATTTTGAACCATACTGACATGGTTTTAGCGACTATTTTGTGTGTCAGTGGCTGTAAATTAAGGTTTAGCTCGTATATAGCATACAATTACAAGCTAGCTAGCCGTTAGCCTGGCGTTAACGTTTGTTTTACACCTTCAGCTTCATGTTAAGGTGCTACGCTTTAATATGTGTCAATTTTGGTTAACGTTATGCTTTAAATGAATTCCCCACATATTTGGCCAATAATAAAGGCTCTGTAGCTCTTTTTGCCTCTCTGGAGAATACTATTGTCGAGCTAGAGCAGCCGCAGCATCAACAACAACAACAAACCCGCCCCCTCCGGACGGTAACATCCGTGTTTTTTCTCGGTACCGACCTTCTTGAAATTTAGGTTTAGGGTCCTGTTTTGGCGCCATTCACAGACTCAACTGATCGGATCTCTGAATGATCAAATTCGTGCATTGCCAGAGTCCATTTCTTCCAGGCACAAACAAACACCTCCGACATTGGTGCCAAAAGCGAAGGAGAAGCTGAAGAATGGCCCGCCTGCCGCTGAGACTGTGGTGTGTTCAGGGTGCTCCTCCTGAAACTCGGAAAAACAAAGATCAGACAAGCTCTCTTCTTCTTCTGACTTTCTGGCAGACTAGATGTTTTATATCTCGCAGACTTTAAAAAAGAAGAAGCCCCAATGCAATTTGAAAGATACAACTGTAGTTTATTGCTATTTATTTTATTTTATTGCAATGTATTCAACTGTAGCTTATTGTATAATACTGGTACTCACACTGGTATCGTCTGGTAGGCTATAAGTGGTGGAGAGAACCCCATGGTTTACATACAGTATATATGTGGTAAAGGACGTATTCAGATCCTTTACTGAAGTAAAATTACTAATACAACACAAAAAAATAAAAGCTGGAGTAAAAAAATACTCTGTTACCAGTAAAAGGCCACACACACACACACACACACACACACACATTGCATTAAGTTAAAGTACTGTCTGTAAGTGTCATCAGGAAAATGTTATTAAAGTACTAGTAGTAAGTAGTTTAGTTTATGATGAAACATTCTATTTTATAAGCGCTTAGTAAGTTTTGTATGCAAAATATGTAAAGTTACTAGAAACTACAGCTGGACCATAAGTAGAAATTACCATGAAAAGAAAATACTTGAGTACAAGTACCTAACATTTCTACTTAAGTACAGAACTTAAGTAAATGCGGGGCAGAATAACACCATAACAAGCTTGCATATACATATTATCACCTTCAAAATTTGTTATAGTTAACATGCTAAAATGTATTGCAAACCATGCTCCACGTGGACTTATTGCCTCAGCTAGCAACTCCATTGATTGTGATTCCATTAAAACAGGCTGCGTGAGCATTCCTACAGTATGAAAGCCCAGTATTCATGTTAAATCATTAGGCCTAGGCCCTGCAGAGGGTATCTGGCTATTCTGTCATAACTCTACTGGTCTTACTAACAGCCACTACTTAGCAACCCCTCTGGTATGAATCAGAACCCTTGATCTGTCCTTGCAAGGAAAAAAGTGGTTTCAATATGAAGTTGTGCGTAAGATCATCCTACTTCCAAAGGTTTCCAAAATTCACAAACGCTTAACAAAGCCAAACCATCAACTATCAGACTGAATGACCTCAGCCCCACAAGAACTAGAGGAGAGGGATTAGGCAAGGTGTGGCTTCTGTTTGTTTGTTTGTTCTGTTTTCCTCGAGACTGCAGAGGGTGGGGGGGGGGGGGTGGGAGAGGGTCTTTGTTCTTGTTCAATTTGTGTTTCTCTGTTCTGTGCACCATCTGATATTACCTGTCACACATTGTGTAGGCCTAATTTGTCTGAAGGAGCCAATATAAAAAAAATCACAAAATTCACAAATGCCTTTTAGCCTTAGTAAATTAACGTTGTTGGGCAACAGACAGATATGAAGATGACATTTTTGTGGAGTCACTACACTAGTGTTTCTCAGCCTTTTCTGGCCTCTGACCTTGTTTTTAGGTCACATATTTCTCATGAACTCTGAACTTAGTAAACTGTCTCATTGTCATGTGAATTTTATATTTGACCCTCTTCTGTGTTGTATTTTTAATAGCAATGACAGACCACCAATTGGCCGAAATGATGATTTATTAGAGTGGTAGAGTAGACACCGTAGTCTTAAACTGGTGTTTGGGAGTCTCTGCACCATTAAATCAAATTTAACATCCATGCGCTGATATCATTTTGACTATGTGTTGCCGTTGTATGACAAATGAAGCAAAGACAGGAATGACTGGGAATACCAAGATGTGCGGTCAGAATGAAGATCACTGCATCAGCAAGTAGATGAGTACAGTTTTTCCGCAAGATACTAAAAAAAACTACTGAGTTCCTACCAGCTGCAGACAGACAGACTACAGTGTCATAATGAAGTCCCCTATCAAGACCAATAAACATCTTTTTAGAAGTTGGGCTGGAGGGAAAGCCCGGTTAAAATGGAAAATATTACATATTTCACTTCATGAAATGATCCTGTAGAGCAGGGGTCTTCAACGTTTTTAATCCAAGGACCCCTTAACTGAAAGAGAGACGGAGCAGGGACCCCCTAATACATATAATGTATGAAATGAAGTCACATATTAAACTGGGCCTACAATAACATGTAGGACAGCCTGAAGCCTTTATACATACCTTTTTTGCTTAGTATACTAAGCTGTTAAAATAGCCTAATCATTGTTGGCATGATTTTATAAATCATCTTAATGTCAAACATACTGTACACAGTGAATCTTTAGGATGAACTGTATCTGTGGATGGCCTTAGGGACTACCTTACCCATAGGCCAGTAAGCCTATCACCAGTGGAGATTTATATTTGCTAATAATATGTTGGATTCATTTTAGGATTTATTTTTTAATTTTGGCAGTGACACTGAGGACCCCCTAGGGGTCCCAGACCCCGGGTTGAAGATCCCTGCTGTAGAGATTACTGACGAGGGACTGCATGAGAAAAGGCAAATAATCATTATACAATGTCAAAAAGACTCAAGAGAGGCAGAACAAATATATCCAAAGCATTTATGACAGATGTTTGACCCTTTAATTAACATTTCACTCCGAAAAAATGTGTTTTACTGCATCTCCATTAATGACTCCTTTTCTGCCTCTTTGACAATCCTGTTTTATGAACATCCAGATTCAGTGCACTTTTGCATTGCACCAAGGGGAAAACAGAGAATGATACCAAGAAGAAGAAAGAAGACATACTTTATTAATATTAATAAATATTAAGTTTGGTGCCAAAGGTCATCTCGGCAGTGCCTAGGAAGCACTGGCACCTCTCCAGCTACCAGTCCACACTCCATGCTTGGTCCCTTCGGGGACCTGAACCGTTGACCTACTGTTTCCCGAGCCAAGTCCCCACGGACTGAACTAGTACCTCCCCAAGAACAACAAACACATGGACATTTTCTTTAGCAGTCAGACACACAGGGAAGTATAGTGCAAATAAACATATAAGTTTATATAAAGGAAACAAACAAGTATTAATAAAAGTAATAAGATTAAACATAGAAATAAATGGTTTGCCTTTTTTTTTTTTGTATTTTATTTTTATCCACTGTGTTTTCATCAAGTCTCTGTCTTGGCTGTTTCTGTGTCTCTGCACTTGTCTTCCCTTCACTGTTATCACTTTCTTACACAAAACCCCCCACAAAAAATAGAATAAGAAATAAATAAGTAGCTAATATTTAATGATCATAGTAAAATATAAGTAGATGGACAAAATAAATAAAGGTTAGAATTTTTCAGAGGTTTGTTTGAAGTTAGTATTAAGGAGTATAAGTTCAATTTTATCAAAAGATATATATATATATATATATATATATATATATATATATATATATATATATATATATATATATTTTTGGGGCTAGACTTGGAAAAGGCATCTGTTTGTAAAATGCACCCATTGGTGATTTGCAATAAAAACAAGGTGTTCAATTAAAATTGTAGTTATGCCTTCCTCCACAAATTAGACTTAAGAATTCTCAGTTTTATTGAGAATAGTTTCCTCCATATATGTCTGAAACTTACATAATGAGGAACAATCATAAAACAAGTGGAGCGCACTGGTTCGGTGTTACGAAGTCCCAGCGTTTTCAAAAAAGCTTGATGAGCCACATGCGAGGATACACAACAACTGAACTATTAGGACTACACACATACCAGCAGTTACAGCCAAAGAGCACCAAATAGCAAATGCAAACATAACAAAGCGTATAGAAGATGCACGTTAAGGCAAAGAGCTTTCTATTGAAAGCTATTGCAGAATGCGTTTTGAAAGTGGTGGCATTTCTGAGTCTCTGCTGGATAATGGAGGTGTTGTTGAAAGCAGGAGCAGAACGCAACCCAGAGATAGAGACAAACAAACAAAGTGCCACCTGCAATAGACCTTTTTCACAGCAGTCATGTTGACATGTCATTGTAGGAAAAGCACAGGTGTATTCAAAACCATTAGTGATGGCTGCATTCCACTTAGGAAAGGCCCTGGTATTGGGCATCCTGACTCATTGAAATAACTTACTGGGACACTTGATGGAACTGAGCCATCCTTAAGGTTATCAATTTCAGCTGTCCTCAAGTCAAGATGTCTGCTGTGAAAAAGGTCCATGAAGTGAAGAAAGAACTGAAGAAGAAGCCTGAGAAAACAGCTGTGTGTTTGTGACCTACAGTCCGCTATAGTGCAGATAAATTGACTTCCATAGTTCACTCTTTTCCTTCGTTGCTGTATTCAGTGTAAAAATTATTTGCGTGGTGCCCTGCTACTGCTCTTTTTTTAATATCCTAAATACAGTATGTATGAATATAATGTATGAATATTTAAATATTTTGAATATTTTAAATATTTCTTATATATTGTTATGATTTCTATAATCTGCGTGCAACTATTTCAATTTTTGATAATGTATCTTGAGTATGACATCTACAGAATGTAATCAGTTTTGGGAGCTTGGATGCAGTCAGCAGATGCTCTTGCTGTGAAATAACAAAATATATCTTAAGTACTGTGTGGTTAAGTACAATTTTCAGGTTCTCATACTTTACTTAAGTATTCCCATCTTCTGCAACTTTATAATACTCCACTACATTTAAAAAGGGAAATAGTGTACTGTAATTTACCATCATAACTGGAAAAAAGAACAAACAGAAAGTATTTTATCTCTGCTGGCATGACTTTAGTAGTCTGTTTCTTGCCTTGTTCATCTGTTGCATTCATTCATTCAGGCTTATTGCAGCAATGACAAGCAGTTATTCAAAAGGAAGGCATAATGGCAAGAAACACTCACAATGTGCCACGCAAGAGGACTGGTGGGGGTTGATTGGAGAGCTCAGTCCTTGGAAAGTTGTTTTTCTCACTGTGGGCAATTGTATGTATTGTGTTCTCAGGGAGCTCATCTTTACAACACCTTGTTTCCTCCTGATTGAAGCACCAGCAAAGACTAAAAGCACTGAGGTGACACTTACCAAAATCAAAGCTTGATTGAAAACGCCTGCTGACAGACTGCCTTTTAATCCCTTTTTAATACCTCATAGGGCCCTATTTTAACGATCTGAAACACAAGTATCAAACGTGAAACGCAAGTAGCTTTGTGGGCGGATCTCGGGCGCTGTTGCTATTATACCGGCGGGATAAATGAGTCTTGCGCCCGACGCAAATCTAAAATGGGTTGGTCTGAAGTAGCTAGGTGTGGTTTGGGCGTAACGTGCAATAAACCAATCAGAGCGTCATCTCACATTCCCTTTAAGAGCAGGCGCGCTTGTTCCATGGCGGATTGCTATTAAACGGCGGATTTGCCTGGCGCACGCCAGCGGGAGCTGTCCGAGATGCGGCAAAGTAATAAATGCCCGTCTTGTCCGGGTGGCGATGTTGCTGCGGCTCCTCGGGCCCATCTCCTCAAGTCTGGAGAGGATTGCTGCAGCCATGGAGCGTGGGCCTCCAAACGCACCACCTGCTCCTGTTGTGCCCCTTCCTACCCCACTACATCTCCGTCCACCCGCTCCACCAGGAGCGCATTGTGCATTGCCACTCTAATATTTCCTCATTTATGTCATCAACACATCCACGATTCATAGAATTGTTGTGTAAAACACAACAAGCCACAAAGAATGCTGCGACTTTTTGAGGACTGTACTGTAGCCTCCTGACCTATCCAAACACCTGAAGCCATTT
Organism: Perca fluviatilis; assembly: GCF_010015445.1. Lineage (NCBI taxonomy): Eukaryota > Metazoa > Chordata > Actinopteri > Perciformes > Percidae > Perca > Perca fluviatilis. Next base: position 17,191,394 of record NC_053114.1, read on the forward strand.
TCAGTAATATTTTCCCTTGTAATTATGTATGGTTTGCAAAAATGGGAACTGTTGCGTCCTTGCGCTGTTGCGTCCTTGCGCTGCTACCAGGAAGAATTACTAAGACCATTAAAGGTCCCATGGCATGAAAATGTTTTTTAACATTAATATGCGTTCCCCCAGCCTGCCTATGGCCCCCCCAGTGGCTAGAAATGGTGATAGGTGTAAACCGAGCCCTGGGTATCTTGCTCTGCCTTTGAGAAAATGAAAGCTCAGATGGGCCGATCTGGAATCTGGCTCCTTATGAGGTCATAAGGAGCAAGGTTACCTCCCCTTTCTCTGCTTTGCCCGCCCAGAGAATTTGGCCCACCCATGAGAGAGAGAGACATCATGGCTTTCAACCGAGTGAAGTGGCAGTTGGTCAAGGCCACACCCCCACCCTCCACCTTGCCCCCATTCCCTTTCCTGTATAATAAATTGGTTGACAATTCATGAAAAAATGGAATGATAGAAGGAAGCGCCTGTCAGATATGACAAAATGGTATACCTCTGGGGTCTGTTAAACTGCAGGGCTCTAGAGAGCACATGCGACCAACATTTGTAAGGCTGCGACTAAGATTTGTCCTAGGTCGCACTGGTGCACCTAACGTCCTCGCATCCGCTGCCTCTCCACCAACGAAGAGATGTAATTTCTATCGATATGGTTTAATGTTGCTATGACCCACTCCTTCTGGAAAGCCGTGCCTGTGTTTGGATCTCTCCTCCGCGCAGCCCCGCCCCCATTCACTCACACACCGGCCGGCTCACCTGCAACATGGAGAGACGCAGCGCCGCCGGTCCACATATTGACATTTGTCTACAGTTTTAATTGTTATTAACACAGCTGTATATTGTTAAGTATGAGAGAGAAACCTGTATTGGTACCAGTGTTTCCGCTGGTAACTCTCGGTTATTGCGGCCGCCACGGCGAAAAACACATTACAAGTTATTAAATGCAACTAACTTCAGTTCGTTGAGTAATAGTGTGTGAGATGGAGCCTGCTGGACCTGGGCGAGAGATGTGACCCATGGCCACATTATCATAGTTCATAACAATGCAGCGCAGTGACGATACAGACACTTCATAGCCTACACAAGACGGGTGTAACGCTGCCGACCCGCCAAAGCGCATTCGGCCCGTGCTGGACCCGTTCATAATGAGTCAGCCGTCACTCTGTGAGTAGCATACGCTTCAGTCCATCGCACTCCACCTCTCTCCCTCTCTCTCCGTATGTCTTTCTGTCTGTCTGTTTATTTATTTATTTTTTGATAGGAAAGCTGAAGACATGAGGAGAGAGAGAGGGGGGAATGACATGCATGAAAGGGCCGCGGGTCAGAGTAGAGGTTCGCTCTATATATTTACCAACTGAGCTATCCGGGAGTCCTCTTTCTCTTTTAATCAGTCTGTTATTGTTGTTGAAGTGAAGGAGCTTTCTCAGAGATATATATATATATATTTTAAATATATACTAGGCTATTTATTTCAGATAACTTTAATTTACATGTGTTGCAGCTGGTAAAGGAAACCCTGTCTTTGCATTTTATTTTAATCACAATCTGTTTTAATAAGAGCTTGTGAAAAGTGGCTTTGACTTAAAACTGAACATTTAGCCCACTTTGTAAAAAAAATACAGAGCTATATATCGTGTATCGCCATTCAGCGTTAACGGGCGACGCAAGGAAAAATTTGGGTGCACCTAAATTTTGTGCTGGTGCGCCTAAATAAAAAAAGTTAGGCGCACCAGTGAAACCAAGGCAAAAAGTTAGTCTGGAGTCAAAACGCTTCTGTAATGTGTAAAAGACTGGTTTCTGATATGAACGTGTTCACACACAGACACCCCGCTGTGTAAAACCCATCCGCTTTGTATGCCAGTAATGGTTGAGCCCATTATGTTTCAACGTGCACGTCAAAGACACTTTTGTTCTGTATCATAACCTCCACTGTTACTCAGATCATCATGGCTTCTTATCACCTGCTGAACAAATGTTTCCACCTGTTATATTTTTGACTCGTGAACAATCCATTTGTAAAAAAAAAAAAAAACTAACCGTTGTGACAACTTGAGTACATTTTTATTTTTTATTTTTTTTTTTTGCGTATTTACAACAATCACATTTCACACATTTCGTTGTTTCCGGTGCCCAAACGATTGATTTTGTCACGCTGTAGTCAATAACTTAAACACATGACCTGTGATGGTGGAGGGAGGTGGCGTTTGCATCCGGGATTGTCTGGTAAACACACCTAATGTACAAGCACTGGTTGCAAAAACATTCATAGATGGGTGTAAAAAAAAAAAAAGCGCGCAGCAACATTTCACTGGTTCGGTTATAACGCGAGCACACTAATGCGCAATTACGCACACATAGTCACTTACTGAAGCCTAGAGACACACCACACCTAATGGTTATTTAACACGCAGTGCCACGGTGCGCATAATTGTAATATTCTTACACAAAATTAGCAATTACGCGTGAAGCCCAAAACCAGATACAGCTGTTTCTCTATTGAAATTAGCCACATTACGCAAGCCCCCAAAGACAAGAAGCGCTGATGCAAGTCCCACTTTTCAATGAGCAGAATGGAGTAAATAGTCTTGACGTGATGGTGCTTGTTCTCATTGTGCTTTGCGACAGGTCTGCTCTCTCACTCCAGAGCCGTGCGCACTCGCGTTACTGTTTGTCATCACTTCATTCTCAAAAGTTCCGAAACAATTATCCTCCGTGTATCAGACTTCTCAGTTTGTTCCTGAACTCCTTCCTCATGAGGCAGTAAATAATCGGGTTCAGGCAGCTGTTGGTGTGAGCCAAACAGACGGTCAGAGGGAACACATACGTGTGGACTATGTAATAGGCTTTGTCCCAGTTTGCAACGTTCAGTTTGACCAGCACGCTCCACAAGGTGATGGCATGGTTCGGCATCCAGCACAGGAAGAAGGACAACACGACGATGGTGATAGATTTTGTAACTTGGCATCTCCGTTTGGGGTTGCTTGTTTTCATAGTCCGATTGCGAACGAAACGCAGCAGCATTACGTAGCTGATGGACACGATGGACATCGGCAACACAAAGCCAAGAAGTAGCTTCTGTATGTGATAAACTGCCAACCAGTACTGACCACCAGGAAACCTCAGCAAACAGAGTTTTTCTCCAGTTACGTTGCTGACAGTGGAGAAAATGGACGTGGGCGCAGTCGCCAGAGTCGCCAGTGTCCAAATGATTGCGCAGGTCCATTTGGCGGGACAGGACTTCTGTCTGGTTCTGCTCTTCAGAGCCGAGGCGACTGAGCAGTAGCGGGTCACACTCATGGCAGTGAGAAAAAACACGCTGGCGTACATGTTCATCACGGTGACCGAGAGGATGATTTTGCACATGGCGTCTCCAAACGGCCAGCTGAAGTCCAGCGCGGTGTCCACGGCCCAGAAGGGCAGAGTGAGCACGAACTGCAAGTCCGTCACTGCCAAGTTGAGCACGAACAAGTTCACCGTGGACTTCTTCCTCTCTTGTTTGACCCTGATGAAGAAGATGACCAGCAGGTTGCCCATCAGACCCGCAGCGCATACAACAGAATAAACAAGGCAGATGAGGAACCTCAGAACCGGGCTCCCGTCAGCGGTCACGTCGATGTCCTCCAGGTTGCTGAAGCATTCCCGCCCCATCAGTGACCCGTTCAAACAAACGCTCTCGTTTTCTTCATTCATAATGTCAGCAGCTCACGTTGGCTACACTTTACACAGATAATCTCGTCAGTGAGGAGTCTATACTTAAAACAGATTAAAACATTTCTGTCCAAATAGAGCTGGATCTTGGAGTGCCACTTCAGTACATGATGCCATACCATCTAGGCTACTCCGTCTGTGTCCACCCCACCCTGCTGTCCTCTCCCCTCCTATCCTCTCCAACGCGCACCATCATCCAACATCACTTCTCTTCTCTGACAGCATGACAGGAATGGCGGGGTTGAGGTGTTTATTGGCGCGCATTAGGACAGATGGCTTGTGCGTAACGCAGGCTCCTCGGAGCGCAAGGCTTCCCCATCACTTTAAATCCAAAAATAAAAGTGTAGTCAATAATTGCAGATGTTCATGTTATATAAAGCTAGTGTCACAACCAGGAAGTCACCCTCTAGAGCTGACAGAGCGTGCGTAATTGGATTTGTATCATCAAAGCAGGGGGGAAAGTTGGATGAAAACGACTGCCACCCAGTGTTCATTTCCAAGTGTAACAGGCTGTTAAAAAATGTCAACACGTTCCCCCAGGCCCCATCGTTCCAAATAAGGGAAAACACACAAAGAAATAGCACAATGCATTTTATTACATCTAAACTTTTCTACATAAACAGGTAACATTCAATAAGTAAACAATGTCTTCCAATGCAGGTAATAAATATTTTTTTTTTTCTCACTTAGTATATTTGTACAAACTGACAAGGGTCTACTGTACACCGTCTTCTCCTTGCCCTCCTCGAAAAAGCCTTTTTATGATTTTTCTCGGATTGGAGCCGTGAAACAGAACCTGTGAATATGTTAAGGCAGTGAGTGCAGATGTCGACTTGAGTCTGACTTTGAGATTATTTCTGTCGTGTAAGACTCTTTATTGGCCACAGTCCTTTTTTTTTTTTTTTCTTTAATAATAGTACAGCTTTCATTTTCTAAAAAATATATAAATTAATTTATTCTCTCGCTCTGAATCGACACACAAAAAGCATACAAACGGACATCAAACACCCACGATTGGATCTGAACTTTCAGGTTTCCATACAGACATAATATACACATTGTTGACTTTCCCTTTTATCTATCATTTAGGTCATGGCAGCCAAGTGTTGAGCTGCTCGTCACGGTTGCCTGTGGAGATTTTTGAAAACACCTTTAAGAGTAACGACTGATAATAGTGGCCTTATTCCCAGTGTCCTCACAACTGCAAACACATATGCTGCAGCCAAAAATGCTCTACATATACTCCGCACATGTTCACATCTGTGTGTGACTCAAGTTGGAGAGGAATTGAGATGGCAACGGCCCTGTGCTTATCCATCCCTGCATGCAATCTGATATTTTCTAACAAAAAAAAAAAAACTCCCCCAGCTTTTCCCTCGGAAAACTAACAACTGTGAACCACAGGGTGGAACTGTGGTCACTTAACTTTATGAACTTGGGAGTTGGGGGAGGGTTTGACTTTCGGCAATCCCATATAGACCCCAGTATGTATAGAGCACTTCAACAGAAACACATTCAACGCGGTCCGCTCTCTCACATCATGTGCCTCATCTGCTGCACCGTCTCATGACAAGCGTGGGGAAAGAATCTTAAATAAATTAAACTGTGTTTGAGAAAACTGTGACCACCTTAACAAGCATCCAAACACTGGTGATTGGTATTCAATTGTTCACTAACACCATGGTTAACTAAAGGATCAACAGCTTCATCATCGGTGTAGAAAGCCAGGGCGACACTTTATAATGGAGGTACAAACACGCTGTAAGTAAATGCAGAACTAATACATAACATGAGTCATGGTCATTTGATGCATGAATGAATGCAGGATGGGCCACGAATTCCTCTTCCTCAATATGATCAAGTCACTGTGAGTTCGTGAGAGAACACTCAATGGATCAACGGTTAATGAACTCAAAGTTTGGTCGTACGTTAAATTCAGATGCCACCGAGCTAGCTGGAATCCAGTTCCGTGCAGTAGCATCGCTGTTCTGTTAAAACCACGCGTCGTTGAAATGTCTACTTTTCACAAGCTAAGAAAAACGTGCTTTCTGCTCTGCGACCACACATTTTCACCAATTAAACGGAGCTTTTCAAGTGGTTTATTTAGCGTAATAAATAGGAGATTTCTCTCAACCCATGAAAGTATCAGGAAAATTAAATTTTAAATGTATATACATTGTTTTCTTTGGACAGGGATAATAGCAGAGGACATTTCAGACCCATGCATTTGATCAGCCGCTCTGAAAGCAAAGCAGCACCTGTTCTAATAGAAATACGAAGCTGTTTTACTCTACCGACCAGCTCGATGCTCACGTCAGGGTGCTAACGTGCTCGCAACGCTAGCATGCTAACGTTTATGAGGTATAATGTTCACCATCTTAGTCTAGCATGTTAGCTAGCTTAAGTGCTAATTATCACTTAACATGAAGTACAGCTAAGGCTGATGGGAATGTGATGAGTTCTGCTGCCTTAAAGTATTGGACAAACCAACATTTTGACCTGATGGTGGCACTAGAGGAAGTCTGAGGATCACCAAAGTCAGTAGGACTCATCCTCTGGGGACCATGCATGACGGTGCAAGGTTTCATGGTAATCCATCCGATAGTTTTTGAGATATTACATTTGGACCAAAGTGGACCGACTGACTGACCTGATCCATCTGTGACCTGCCAACAATACAAGAGATGATTTCTGCAGCAACACGTCAATGTTATCTGACTAACAGTTTGATTAAAAAAAAAACTGGATTCCAGCTAACTTAATGGTATATAAATTCATGTATAAAGTACCTGTGAGCTAATCAATAATTGATGATCCAGTAATGCGTCAACTAATCACTTGAACTTACGCCAGTGACGTGTTGAGGAACAGGAATGCAATCCACCCTGAATTCATTCCTACATTAAATCGCCAGGAGTCATGCCCATATTAATTAGCCGTGTGTTTTTTTGTCCTTATTATTAAGTGTTCCTCCTGTCAGCTCCCAAGAAAATACACAGAGGCGTTTCTAGACAAACAACTGAACTGTACCTTTTTTGAGAAATCGCGCTGCTGGCCGAGAAGAATAATAAAAATGCATATTAAATTAAAATCATATGACAACATCTCCCGAGTGACAGTGACTCACACGCCCGTTTATGGAAATCCAAACAATTTGTAAAAATATAATAATTAAAAAATAAGAAGAAATAACAATTAAAAATAAATAAAATACTGCACAACACAGAAAATACGCAAGACCTGTCCCGGGTCAGTGTGAGAGCCGGGGGGGTTGGTTCCCATGAGAAGAACGGGGGAATAAAGTTAAAGATGCCAAGAGAAAGGAAAGGGAGGGAAGGAGAGGTCGGGTGTCATTTTGGGTTGTCTCCCAGTTAGTAGCTGACGGACGGGACAGGATGTGAGGCGAGAGGGGTTGCTGTCAGAAGCGATTATCTCACGGTGGGTCGGTAATTAGGCTTTAAAGTGAGCTGCCTGTCTAGGACGTCTGAGGGGGGGGGGGGGGTGGTACTGGGAGGGGGGGGGGGACGCTAGAAGAAAAGGAAAGGAGGAGGGGAAGCGTCACCGGGGAACGTGACCCTGACAACCTCTCGTAATTCCCCAAAGTGTGTCCACTCTTAAAATTGTACAATACATTCATGAGCAAACTCAGCTGAATCGAGGTACTCCGCCTCGCTTTGACACTTCCACATCGTCCACCGACGAGCTCGTAGGGTTCTCAAACTACAGACAGGTCGGTCGTGTATTTTTAAACCAGCTGGCTCTGAGCCCAGTCTGAGTTGGCATGTTGAGATCTCCCTCTTTCGCTGTGGCACTCTTCATTGCTTTTACGCGAGCAGTTTCCCCAAAGAGAACTCGCTAGATAACACCAACACCGTCAAAGACACTAGTCACAAGTCAAGTCTTCAAAGCAAGCTTGGGACAGAGGTGGGACAGAGGTTGTGGGTGACCCTTTAAGACATTCTTTTTGAGTCTGAAAACCCAAACATCCCAAAACACGCTGCGAAGCATGCACACAAACAGGCACTAGTTTAAACTCGGTCACACGCCATGGACGCCGTCTCTGTAAAAGGCCCGACGATGCTACGACAGCTTGACCTTCACGGTAAATCCTTTTTAACAGACAAGCAAAAAAAAAAAAAACTAGTGAAACTGAGAAAACCAGAGACAGAAGGACACACAGTTTAAGTGTCTGGATATCCACCAGCCGAGGATGTGGACACTTGGACTGAAAACAATGTGGCACACAGATTCAACTGCACTCTTGATTATTGTGATAATTTTCATAGGTACCGTATCTTATTTTTGGCATTGTGCAAAAAAAAAAAAAAAAAAAAAAAGGAAAACTAAAGAAACTCTTCCAGCTCAAAACTGTAAATTGGCGAGTATAAATAGTCTAAAAGTCTGCATTTCTAAATGCTGAATGCCGACAAAGTCGTGAGTGAAAATGAAAAACCAGAAATGGCTAATCTCCACCTACACACTCCCCACAGCATTAACCTAAAGGTCAAAGGGAATGCATATATATATATATATATAATATATTTATAACAGTTTAAATATCATACATAACTTAAAAGCTTCTTAATAAAATTATTACGACATGAATAAACTGTGAATTCAGTGTTCTTGTCATTGGACAGAGAAATAATACAATATGAATTTCAAAAATGAGCTCGAAAAAGAGAATTAAAGTTTCTATTGAAGAAATGCAATCAAAATGTAAAGCTGGATAAAAGAGAAGAAAAAGATAACCACATTGCAACTAGGGTTGCCAAATTCTGGGAATTTTTAAAGTTGGAAACTTTCCATGGGAAGTAACGGGAAATTTTTTATATTGCTTGTTATAATACTTAGTTAGTCTATAACAGGGAACTTAAATGTAGTTGAAGAAAAAAAAAGCAGCATAATCTTTGTTAAAACAACCAAATTTAATGCAACTTCAGATGAATGTCTTCCCTATATTCATCAATGATATGCACGCACGCAGTAATCAGCATAGGCTACTACATACTTGCCAACATTTAGTTTTTAAAATATGGGGTAAATACATAATCCATTGCTATTATTAACCTATGTGTGTTATTTGTATAGCCCGCTAACCATAGTAAATCAAAATTAGAATGTTTCCAAAATTCCGCAGCTAAACTTTCCATGGAAAGTTTCCGGAAATTTACCGGAAAATTTCCGCCCCTTTGCAACCCTAATGCCAACAGGCCTATGTATAATAGAAGAAAAAAAATAAGCCAAAACAACCTCAGTTGTCCACTTAAAAACAGCGATTGGAGCAGCTCACTAGACTGAAAATGTCCCGGTTTAACATACAAAAGTAAAAGAGGAAAATATATTTTGTTCTCTGTACACGGTGCCACTCCTCGTCTTCGTAAAAAAAAAAAAGAGCCGTCCTCCTTTGTGTTTTTGTTCAGGTAGCGTCTCTGCCGCTTGTGCCGGGTTGGTACCAGTATCGCAGTTGCGTGGGTTCACATGCTGGACAGGTTTCTGATCTGAAGTCAGTATACAAACAGAATGTCCACAGCTGACCCTTTTAAGTGATGTCTCAGTACTGTTCTCAGGTCAGTCTGGTGAAGGGAACCCTCAGGCCTGTTTATAATATTAATGCTCTTCGTGAGGCAGTCTTGTCATTACGACTCCACAAACGTTTGGAGTTTTATGACTTGGGGCCCAGTCTAGTTTCTGGATCAAAACTTTACCCTGCAGTCAAAAAGCCTGTTACTGGATTGCAGCTGGACCCAAAGTTTAGCCTTGACTCTTCTCGAGTCAGTCCAACGATATAACGTCGGGGATCCCGCCGTAAATGGCTGCCACTGCTGCTTCAGCGCTGCTCCGGCTGGCCAAAACCCCGGGGTGGGAGTGGGAGGAGTGGGAGCCCGAGTGCGAAGACGAGTGTGCGGAGTGAGAGTCGCGGAGGCTGCTGGACGACACCAGGCTGCTGCTGCTCCCCGAGTTGCTCGCCCCGTTGGTCGGCACGGTCAGCGAAGGGGCCGAGGAGGCTCCGGATTGGTCGAGGAACAGCTGGGACGAGGAGGAGGAGGTGCTGTAGGGCAGGAAGCGGTTGAGAAGCAGCTCGTGGTCGTCTGACGCCGAAGCGGCGGCCGCTGCTGCCATCACCATGTTGTAATGCTGAACCGCGGGAGAAAAACAACAAGAGGAGGAAGGGTGAGTTCACACGTAGCGGCCGCTGAAGTTACCGCGGGACGTATTCACAAAACATCCTTACACTAAAAGTAGCTCCTCGCTGGCAAAGTGAAGAGCAACTCCTGAAAAGTGTGTGTTTTTAGTCTTTCAGCAGTTCACAGAGGATTTTGAGCACTAAAAGTTGCCCCGCAGTCTGAGGGCTTTGTAAAAGAGACACCATTAATGAACTTTTTAAAAGCATATATATGATGGTGTCCAAGGTAATAAGAATCCCCTCAGCTCGCTAATAAACCCAACAATCTAGTAAAACCAGACATGATGGGGTCTATTCAGACATCAATTTGTTTAACAGTTCAGTAAGTGTACATTAAATACTCACCAACTGCTATAATTAAATAAATAAATCTCATGGCCATCACTGAACCGCTTGGGTAAAAATGTATGCTATATGTAAAATGACCCAAAGATTTGTCCAATCAGCTGGAAAAGCATATTACACTGCCAACATAAACGCTGTTTAACGAGTCGGTATCTTACTTTGTAACATCAATGCATTTGTTAGTGTTTTTTTACACAACTTGTTAATGTTGATCTATTTTTGCTTCTATGTATTGATTCATGTTTCATTTCGCATTTACCGACACAGACTTCTGTCAACCAGTCACTGTGGACATAGTAATTGAATTCACTCACGAAAATGGATGTCATCCATAGCGACGGGGGTCCCTTCTCTTATTTTTTAGGGGTTCTCTCAGTAGATTTGTGAACAGGTATTAAGAGGAAACTCTTAGCGAGGATCTTTTTGTGTAATTTAGTATCCTTTAGTATTCCTGATGGTACCCAATGAATGTCAGCATCAAGGATGTCAATGTTAACATGTCACCTTGAGATCAGCTCTTTAATAATCTCTAGTGGTGTCCAGCTGTGCAGGTAGTTTTGGTGTTATTTGTCCGGGTTGTGAAATATCCACCTCTATGAAAAATTCAACAGCAGCAAAATTCAACAGCAGCAATATATATATATATATATATATATATATATATATATATATATATATATAAAAAAAAATATATATATATATATATATATATATATTTTCTGTTTATCCACAGAAAATGCTGCCTGCAGTCTTCAGGAAAATGAAAACGGTTCACAGGGAGGTCTGTGGTCTCACCAGAGCAACAGGGTACAGATTCTGGAAATAAGGTTGCTGCTGAATTTTTTAAAATGTCCTTTTTCCAATACTTTGTGAAGCGCATATAAAATCCCACGCACCCTGACTGTATCTCAAAACCCAAACTATATGAACAGCTAGATATTGCACCCTTCAAGGTAAGTGAGAAAATGTTTGTTTTTTTTTTTTGTAAATTTGGAGACCTGACCCTTTAAAATGTTATTTTTAAATTACTGAAACCCCCCCAAAAAAATGCGGGTATCAGAAATCAGAAGAGGTCTATATTCATCTTTGACTGCCTCAGAGAATTCAACCCACCAGTAAGCGGGTGCCGACCATCATTTGTCAAATGTCTTGCTCTCATGTCTCCTTAAATAGCCCACAGAGACAGAAACAGGCACTGGCACGGATACACTGTGTACCAGCAGATTGCGTGGAATTGTATGTACAATTCCACCAAATATCACTTTTCTTTTTTTTTTTTTTTATGTTTGACTCTGCATGAGTGATCTTTGTTTACCGCAGAGGAAGTTTGTCATCAAGGAACACTAAGTGCAGCTTTTGCTTTTGTTTTTAATGGTGAGCATAGGTAGAATATTTGGTTCCACGTAAAGTCAGAGAGCCCTTTTATTATTTTAAAATGAACCATGGTCACACGCTTTCAGGACTTCGCTAAAAACAAGTGTTTCAGCTGGTAAATTGAGCGATGCGCTGTTCTGTACGTACCTGGTGATTGTCGCCTTGAAGAAAAGAGAAGAAGTTCAACTCTAGAAATCAAGTACAAGCAGAGTCAATAGTGAATAACAACAAAAATCAATATCACAGATGCAAATACATAATAAATACGTAGCCATGGGCTTATTACACAGCTAGAGGGTGTATTGGTATTTTCAGCCAGATGCATTTTATAAACTAGAAGGTCACTTGGAGAGTGCAGACCTCCGCCAAGGCATGCTCTATCTCACAATATTAACAAATACGCCCCATGATTTTGGATCTGCAGCCTAATTTAATGGGTTCTTCCTTTGCCCTTGTTTCATGAAAATCGGGCCAGAAGGTTTTCCGTAATCCTGCTGACAAATAAAAAAACAAACTAAGCCGAAAACATAAGCTCCTTGGCAGAGGTAAAAATAGCATTAGAACTTTTATATATATATAGAAAAAGTAAATAAGAATAAAAGTCAGTTGTTATTCTAAACATTTTGTTTTCCTGTTAACGTTCATTAATACAGTAATTAGACTGTATGACTTTATCACATTTTGTGTATCTGCTTGTTCTGACTGTTTATAAAGTCACTGTAATGATCTTTTATGGATGTATAAGTACACTGAATAATAATTTTCAGCTGGAATTCATTCATTTCATATCTTAGAAAAATTGGGATGTCCAGTAGAATTCGAAATAAAGTTAGGAGAGTCTGAACAACACTTGGTCATGTGTCATGAGTGTAATGATGTAAGTATGGACCTCTTTAAAGATTTTTTTTTTTTTTTAAGTTTAAAACCTAAACTTTAACAGTTAGGTTTAAATGTGTGCATTACTATGTACTAGTATGTGTGTTGAATGTCACGTTGGACATTATTTCATTTGTGAACATTCTTTATTATGCTGAAACCTGCTGCTATCTTACACGTACAGTATGTGTGCGGGAGGGTGTGTGTTGTCTGGGAGGGTGTCATTCAATTGTCTGTATCCCATAATACATGTGCTGTATATGTGGGTGGGTGAGTGTGTGTTGGAGAGAGAAAAGAGAGAGTGAAAAGTAGGGGATGGGGGGGTCTTTGTTACATTAATTTTATTTTTTTTATTTTTTTTAAAAGCACTGATCTGGAGCGGCACCTTGAATTTCGTTGTGTTGATACACTGTATTTATGCAATGACAAATAAAGCTTGATTTGATTTTGTGTGCTTGTCATTACCTGACAGGTCGTTGGGGGTGTGGTAGTAGGGTCTATAGTCCTGGATGAGAGGGGGGACAGGAGGGATGTAGCTGGTGTCCACGGCGGGCATGCTGGGAGTGCGGCTCACAGGGGAGGCCTGGTGGTGCAGGTTCAACACTCTGAAGGCAGATACATAGCAGGAGGTTTAGAGATGAAGAGAAGACTTAATCTATAATCAGGCTTTTTATCTCATCTCATATTCATTTGGTAAGTCACGGGGCGTGCTGTCTGCTCCTCTCACCTCCAAACACAGGAGTCATTAAAGTCAAATGAAGCAGCAGGTCCACAGATGCACATAATGAATTTTAATTTGTCAGAAAAGGCAGCTGCTGTTTTTTTCTTCTTTTTCAACTATATCCTCGTTGAGAGGTTTTCTTTTGGAAAGTAACCCATTTTGAAATCATCCACTTCCACCTTAACTTTCCAAAAAGGAGTTAAGATGCAAAGCTTTCTCAGTCAGCGCTCTTGGCTTCCTACTGTGACCGCGGTTGATGTGAAATAGTTAAAGAAACTTGTGTGTTCGAGTGCAGAACTCATGCATCATTTAACATGTTTATACATAACTACCCACGTGAGCGGCTAAATTGAGCCTCATTTCCATTTAATGAAATACAAAACTGCAGGGTGTGTGTCTGACCCTTTGTTGATGATGGGTGGCGAGGTCGGGGAAACAGAGGGGCACGCTCTTTTGGGCGGAGGAGGCAGCGGCGGCGGCGGCGGCGGAGGTGGTGAATCCGGTCCTTCGTCGTCGTCGTCGGAGCTGTCCAGTGTCAAGTCGATCACCTCCACTTTCTTGCTATTGCTGCTGTCGCTGCCACCGTGGCTGGACGCCGAAGAGCTCCGCTGATCTGAGCCTGCGGACGACCGACATGAACCTGGAAAGCAGCGGTGACAAGTTACTTTGTCTTTGTGTGCTCGCGATAATGATTTTCTGAGGCTGCAAAGTAAAAAACAAAACAAAACAAAAAAGCACTGCTGAATGTGCTAAAATGCACACATACACATTTTTCCTGCTCTCGCATGAGATACAGTATGTTTGTTACTATGGAGACAGGCGGTGTACTCAGTGGCATCGTGATTGATGCCTCACCAAATTAAAACTGACAATGCATAAGCAAAGAGGGGACGTAAATGCACGTTCCCTCTCTTCTCACCACGTCTCTGTAATTCAAATTTGATCACTTCCAGGCTTCTCCCACTGCCTTCATATAGTAGCAGCCCGTTCCTGTTCCTTGTCCCACCCCGTCCCCCATTCATCCCTCCTGATGTCTCACCATCCAGCCTGTTGTTATAGGTAGCAGAGGAGACCTCCTGCACTTCCTTCTTAGACCTCATGGGGGCCCAGTTGCCATCCTCCTTGAACTGGATCTCATCACAGTCCATGCAGCTGTTGAGAATCTCCACAAAAAGCCTGAGAATAAACAAGAAAACGAACACACACAGACGTTGGCATTTTTTTGTGCTTCATTGAGTTAAAGCAATAAACCTCTATATTTTTATGTTATATAGTATACCCACTACCTGCAGGCTTTAAAGGTGGCTGAGTGAGACAGGGTTAGGAAGATACTGAACATACACATCAATGACGGAAAGTGGATTTTGCCGCGAGAGTGGTTTGAAAAGCTTTTACAAACTAAGTAACCTACAGTTTTTTTCTATGAATCCAAGCCTATGACTATAGCTGCTGTCCTCCCCAAAAGGGGCAGGCTACAGACTTCTCCGAGCCACCTTCAAGACTACAGGATGTTCATGAGATAGATTTTCAATCCTCACACACAAAGAGATTTAAACAAGTTGTGTAAGTGCTTCTGTGAAGCTCTAGATTTTGAGATGCATCAGTGCAGTAATTCCCCTTCAAATAAAACACAATTTGAAAGGTGTCAGTTTAGGTCAGGGTGTTTAACACCCGAGTTTGACAAACGAAACATCAGACTGCACAGTAGAAAGGCTGTGGAAGACCACAAGTTGCAGCTGAAAGCTCCGGAAAAAAAGGGATTAATCGGACCTTGACTGAGGTTTGTTTTGTGATAATTCTTCTTCTTCTTCAAACTACAATTTCCAAAGTCAAGAATGAACTTTTACGCTCAACAGCTTATTTCAGAATCAGAATCATGTTTATTGCCAAGCAGGTTTTCATATACAAGGGATTAGCCTTGGTATTTTGGTGCATAACAAATTTAGCAAGAAAAAAAAAAAAAAAAACTACAAAAGTCAGGAATCATACATATGAAATAGAAACATTTACAAAGTAATAATAACAATAATAATTCTATATTTTGGGATATAAACGTAATTGCTTTCTTGCTGAGAGGTAGATGAGAAGATTGAAATTACTCATGTCTGCGAATATGACGAAACAGAATGCAGTTGCTTAGCTTAGCTTAGCATAAAGACTGGACACAGGGGGAAACAGCTAGCCTGGCTCCACATACCAACACCTCTAAAGCTCACTAATTAACACATTGTGTGTGTGTGTGTGTGTGTGTGTGTGTGTGTGTGTGTGTGTTTTCTACGTCTAAAGTGTAAAAATGTACTATTTCCAAACGGGTCATCTGTAGGATGGGGAGATGCCGGGCTGGGGGACTTACCCGTCGATGATGAGGTGTTCATAGGGGGCCTTCTTGTCACAGACAGGACACACCCAGGTGGGCTTCTTCTCGTTCATCTGGATGTACAGTGTGGCGTCAAAGCACTGCAGGTGGGAGCATGTCAGCGCCCGGCACGGGATCATCAGCCGCATCTTCCCCAGCTGCACAGTGTGCACACACATTTAGTCAGGACGTGAGGAGGACACACAGAGCAGGGATGGAGGGTATACGGCACGCGTAATTGTCACAAACATGCCAAACCCTCATGGAAAAGGCTCGTGACATGGGGTTGAGAAGACAATTTGACAGGTAGAACATGAACACAACCAGAAGTCATCGGCATGTTGAGACACATACAAAGAAAAGGAATGGACAGACACGTCTTGGCATGCCTGAATCTCTAAACACTGACTTAAATTCATGAGGAGCAGGGGGCGTGTTTACCGGGCAGAGCAGCGACACTCGAAGGCTGGTCGTGGCTATTTCACTGTCTGGATCTGCTGTTAGCTTCTCTTTGACTGCAGAAAAGAAGCAAAACACACACATATGAGTGAGTGAGAACCAAACAGCAGACATGCTCGGTTTCTCATTTCAGACTGCAACTCCTTTACTACGCGTTTCATATCACGGTCACGAATAATGATGTATTCAAGAGCTCCTCATGCTGTCTGGGGCTGACCCCTCTGCACCTGAAGCTTCTTTTATCACTTCCCATACAGTATAAATCACATGACAATGGATGTGTGTCGAGCATCTTAAAGGACAATTCCTGCGCAAAATGAACCTAAGGGTTATTAACACATTAGTACCGAGTCGACCGTCCTCTGGGATATGTTTTCATGCTAATCGAATGTGACCAGTTTTAGCGCAAAGTGTTAATTAGCTTCTAACGCTAGTAGTCAGGACACGGGTAAAGTAAAAAGAAATCGCTATTTCTATACCACTAACAAGGCTCAAAATAGCACCACACTTCCACGGGAGCATAATGAGGGTCCCTACATGTAAACCGAAGCATTGAGAACTTTGTAAGTCTAAAGACAGTTTATTAAAAAGATAGTTTATGAAGACAGTACCGTTCGCGATATTACGAATCCCACTATGGCCACGGCAAGACCCGCCCTTCAATAGTATTTATTGGCCAGGCATCCATGAGAACGTAAGTAACGTAACCTGATTTGTTTAGGTCCTATCCCCTGACCAATCGGCTATCCTAATCTTAACCACTCAAGGTCAAATGCCTAACCCCAACCAATCGAGCTGCTTCGTGGGGCGGGTCTTGGCGTGGCCATAGTGGGATTCGTAATTTTGCGTACCGTTCACGTATACATGCAGGCGCCATCTTGGGAAAACAGTCATGACCAGTCAAACGACGAACGCCGTGCAACCAGTAACATAGCTCAAACACGGTGTTCGTCGTTTTGTCTTTATAAACTATCTTTACAAACTAGCGTTACAAGCTAATTAGCGCTTTGCACTAACACTGGTCACATTCGATTAGCATGAAAATATATCCCAGAGAACGGTCGTTGGGATGCAACAATATGGCTTTTTCTGTCCCCAATTCCTCAACTCAAGGCATCTACTAATATCCATTCCTCATTTGACACCAGTGCTCTTTTTTTACCCAAATGTAAAATGTGTATACATCATTGTGTGAAACTCATTATGGGTAATTTATATGTAAGATAACATGAAGCCAGATATTGTTGTGCTAAAAACTAGTAAAAACACTGAATTTGCCCAATCAGCTTAATAAAGTAAATATCGATCCGGCATATTGGGTCAGAGAATCTCTAAAAAATAAGGTTGACCATCCTTACTGAGTGCTCTGGAGTGGTCCGGGTTTCTGATGCCCTTTGCTCGTAGTCTCTGTAACAACACTGTGGATGACTGCTGCTTCACCAAGTACACTGCCATGGAGTAACTCTGTGGACACACGAATGCATAAAATAATGTAATAATGTGCCAACTGATCATTTAAATCCCACTTGGAGACATGTTTTGCTTTGCCTTTTTGTCAGAGTTGTGGGCCAAGTACGAAAATGTCCTTGAACAGTGTTACTCAAGGTAACTTCAGCAGGCAAGAAGTCTTTGTAATGTATCCTACCACTCTGAATGTATGCTCATGTATGCTCAGCCATTTGTTAGGAAGAACAGAGGGAAGGATGACATATGAGGCCAGTATGTACTTCCATGGTTCCTTTACTGCCCATCTGCAGAACGTCAGGCTCCACCCAACTCAATATAAGTCAACATATTAAATAATAAAGACTATTTTTAGACAAATTAACATATTGATTTGGTCTAAAATGTTTCATCAAAAGGTGATTTTGTCAATAAGTGTCTTCACTCAGTGTGCATTTTGACCATACAGGGTTATATGGACGGATCTTCCCTGAAGTTGTGGTTTAATTTTTTTTTACTCTGCACCACCATTTAATGCTGTTTTGGCTCTAAGAACTCAACACAGTGGTAGCCAGAAATCAAACTGCTACCCACACACAAGCATGTGATGCGCGGCACACACACACACACACACACACACACACACACACACACACACACACACACACACACACACACACACACACACACACACACACACACACACACACACACACACACACACACAGTCAAGTGCTGTAGGCAAGATGTTGAATTCAAAGCTGCTGTATTATGGAAGTATGCTGCTTTACAGTAAGTCTACATTCCTTTCAAACTAGACTAGTTTTCTAGCTCTTTACAGGTTTGTAGAACTTTTTTTTGGTCATGGTGGCATCGGTGTGTCTGTCTCCTCGACGAGAACACAATAACTCAAGCACAACATGATGATATTCAATAGACAGTACCAGATCCAATCAGATTTTGCAGCAACTTGTATAAATTGGCATATTGATTTTCCTCAAAATCTTCTTTTAAGTGTTCATATTAATATATTGCATTATATACTGTAACAATGAGACATATGTGCAGACAGACATGTGCATATAGATAAATTAATATATATATATATAGTATTGTCTAATTAGCATAATTAGGAGATAAATTAGATTAAAGATGATTATCAGGGGTGCAAATAATTATTTGTATGATCAATTTTTCTTTAAACATAAAGTCTTTAAAATGACAAAAAAAAGGCCATCATAAACCATCGAAGCCCAAAGTGGTATCTCCAAATGTATCTATTCTGTCCCCACAACCATCCCAAAACACAAACATATTCAGTTTAGAAGGAAAAGAAACAAGCAAAAGCTTCAGACTTTTTTTCGTCAGCAAATGTTTAGTAATTGTACTTGATAAATGTATGTATTACTTGTCAAAACCGTCACTGATTATGAAAAGGTCAAGAGTCCCTTGTTAGAAACCGTGACACTTTGATTCTTACCCTTCCAATCTCAGCGGTCCACGACACCACAATGGTATTGGGAACTGTGGTGGACAATCTGACCAGTGAGGTAATGTTGATGGGCCGGCTGGGCCGCTTGGGCTCTACGCCGTTTTTGGTTGGAGGAAGATAACCCTAGATGTCAGACATGAAAATTAGAAGGAACATTATGAAAATTAGCCTTTTTGCTGTGAATATTCTAAAGTTAAATTCTTATTGAAATGGGTTGAACACTAACATGAGGGGCAAGGCACAAAAGGTGGAACAAGAGAAGTGAAAAGCCTGTCACTCTTCAGATTCAGTTACACAGTGGGAGAACAAAGAAGCCATGTTTTGCTGGTTGCTTATGTGATTAATGCGGAGCTCCTCACCGGCAGGTTACATGGCTTCCCGTTGACTTTCACACACAGATTGGGTGGAAAATGGTCTTCCTGAGGACAGCTCGTCTCCGACAGGCAAAACCGCAACTGAACTTGAACTGAGAAATCACATTTGGTCCCCGAGATGTCCCTTTGAGCACGGAAACAAATATATCACCACAAATCTGTGTAACCATGTACATTTATGAATTATTCATAAACAGCATCCTCCACTGACAGAGCAGTGTTCATCTTACATTGAGCTGCTGATCTGCTGGACCTGTTGGGGCGTTAACGCAAAGGCGAAACACGTCTCCTGAAATCGCTGGCTGTTGTCTGATGCTGCAGAGAGAGGGAGACAAAGGAAGGAGAGACTTTTTTAATAATTTGGAAAATGACATACACAAACCAAGTTTTTAATAGGAGAGACTTTTAATAACTTGGAAAATGACATACATGCACCAAGTTTTTAATAGGAGAGACTCTTTTAATAACTTGGAAAATTACATACATGCACGTTTTTAATAGCAACTAAATGTGACCCCAAGTGTGTGTGTGCAAATAAGACCAAGCAGTAAACCACTGTTTTAATCTACAGATAAGCATGAAACAAAGACAAAAAGTGTGTGGGCACAGCAATGTGAGTGGCTCCTGCATAAACAGCATTCTTGGGTAGACCTTGTAGGCATGGAATAAACAAAAGCACCTGTATGTCAAAACTAGACCACCTCACACAGAGGTGAAGAAGAAGAAGAAGAAGAAGAAGAAGAAGAAGAAGAAAATGTGTGTTTGCTCTATTTATAGGCCCATTGAGAAGTGCTGGAAATAAATAGTACTAACCCAGCCTCCATTAAAGAGACAGCAAGTTTGCAAAGGCAAGAAAAGTGTGTGTGTACATGTTAGAAGGAGGTTAGCATGAAACAAGGAGTTATGAGGGTTCAAACCTAAGTGTGTTTTGAATTTGTACTTAAAGGAATAGTTCAACATTTTTGGAAAATATGCTTATTCACTTTCTTTCTGAGCGTTGGATGAAAGATGGACTCCACACTTGTGTCTGTGCTCAGGATGAAGCTAGAGGTGGGAGGCTATTAGCTTAGCTTAGCATAAAGACTGAACTCAAGGGGAACCAGCTAGCTTGGCTCCTGTCCAAAGGTAATAAAATAAAACATAAAAGCACTGCTAAAACTCATTTATTAACATGTTGCACTAAAAATGCAAACACTTCATGCCATATCACTTTACTGACACATTTGCAACTATTGACTTTCACTAACGATATTTTTTTTATTCCGGCTCTGAGAGACAGATAACTTAACGCAGGCTCTGCAGGAAACAATTTTGTTGTATGCAAAAGGGAAACCAACTAAAATCTTCTATGCTGAGCAAAAGCTTTTAGCATTCACCACAAGAGTGCTCCGCACACCTGCAAGTTAACATAACAGACCAGTGTAACCATTGTTAAAATAGAACTCCTTTTGTGTGTGCATGTTATATTTTGTGAAACATAATTGCCAAATCTCAGTGGGAACCTTTTGGACTGAAGGTTGCATAAGTGAGGTGGAAGAACACTTCCAGAATTGTCTATCTTGAATCTTGATTGTTGCTTTAATTACTTAAAATAAATGTTGTGAACTGTCAGTGAGTGACAGCTTGGAACACAAGCAGAGAATCGGTGTGCCTGCATGATCAACACACACCAGGCAGGAAAAAGCACATAGAGGTAATTTCTTTCCATGTAGGGCAATGAGGGGGATAAAGTGGATGATTACTGGACCAATCATGTTCCTCCTTTCATCAGCCTTTCAAACAGACGTCCATTTTCCCAGTAATGACCCCATCTTACCACCCACATGGTATATCATTTGTAAGGCATGTTTCTGTTTCACCATCTTTGGAGCGGCAGCCTGTGTACTGCAGAACAAAATCATACGCACCAAGTGTGCTTTCGAACAACAGTCTTTCTCCTCTCCGGGCACACAGGCTATAAATAGAAAGTGCTCTCTCACTCTCTCTCACTCTGTCCTCCCAGCTATCACTCTCCCTCTCCCCCATCATCTCTCTATCGCTCTATAACTCACTCTCTCTCTGGCAGGCGGATTTGTTTCTGGTGTTTCAATGTGTGTGGTTAGGACAGATATGAGAAGGATTGAAATGAGCTTTGATTGATGTTCTCTCTTTTTTTTTTTTTTTTTTTTTTTTTTTTTTTTTTTTTTTTTTTTCTCTCTCTCTCTCTCTCTCTCTCTCTCACACACACACACACACACACACACACACACACACACACACACACACACACACACACACACACACACACACACACAAACTTACTTTTACCCCAACTCACACACAAACTCCCAAAGTGGCTTCCTTAACTCCAGTGATTTAAATGTCCCATGGCATGAAAATTTCACTTTATGAGGTTTTAATATGCGTTCCCCCAGCCTGCCTATGGTCCCCCAGTGGCTAGAAATGGCGATAGGTGTAAACCGAGCCCTGGGTACCTTTAAGATGTATACGCAGTGTTTTTATTTATCTGACACATTGTGATATTAAAACCAAGGCTAGATATTAGACTGTAATCCTGAAACCTGACATCAAATGCAAATTTTGCCAAATTTTGCCTGTATTTTACTTAAGCAAAATTATTGTATGGATGCTCATGTTACACAACATAAAAAGGAATAGTTTGACATTTGGGGAAATGTGCTGTTTTGCTTTCTTGCCAAGAGTTAGATGAGAAGATTGATAACAGTTAAATATGAAGCTCCAGCTAGCAGCCGGTTAGCTTAGCATTGCATAAAGACTGGAAACAGGGGAAAACAGCTAGCCTGGCTCTGTCGAAAGGTAACTAAATCTGCTTATCAGCTCCTCTGAAGCTCATTAATTAACACATCAGATCTTGTTTGTTGAGTCCAAACTAGTAGTTTGACATTTGAGAAGTTCGGCTGCTTCTGTTAAATAAATAAATAATAGAATTTTGTTTACATTCCTCAATGTAAAGTATCTTAAAAACTATCATTATGGTATTGTTTTTTTAAAACCATACCCAGCCTTAGTCAAAACTAACAATACTGTCATACTATTTTATCAATTATGTACAACAGAGTAAATTTCGAAGTTTACCAGCACTTAAATAAATAAAAACAATTCCTCCACTGACACATGAGCACACTTCACAGCCTATGATTCAAATGATCAGAATAGGCCTGATTAGTTCAACCAATCACAATTTAATGTTTAAGAAATCTATCGTCTGCTGAATTAATTTAATGAATATTTGGTAGTGCAAGCCAAAGGTTATTTCTATTTAAACTGTGATCAAAGAAATAATTTCTGCTTAATCTGAGTGATAAGATTTGCAGAGTTGAGAGATCAAGTACAGCAAAGTACAGGTTACCAAACTGTAAGCTTAACAGGTACAAATTTTCATTTGTGCCGCTTGCAATCAAATTAATGAATAATAACAGATAGAGTGTGTACGTCTGTGTTGTGTGTGTGTCTGCGTCTGTTGGCTGCAGTGATTTATGTATGACTATTACTATATAAGACTTTGGTACTGAACATCGAGGTTATAGGATGTGCAATGATAGGGTACTGTTGCATAATTTGCTGTTATATTTGACATGGTATTATGCAATGGGGCAGTGTGCAATATAGAAGTTATTCACCACAGCATGAGTTAACGGGAAATGTGCAATCATTATCTAAACATTTGTGTAATTCAAGGGGGAGGCTGTGTTGTTGGGGGTTGTTTGTTCGTGTGTTATTCGTTGTTTATTGAAGCATGAGGAAATGTGTGACTATGTTGTAAGTTGGTTAACTGTATGTTTATTGTGTGTTATGCGTGATGTGTCGCCATCTTGTTCTCTCGAGTGCCCAAGACAAATTTCTCCTATGGGAGACAATAAAGGCTTATCTTATCTTATCTTATCTTAAAGTAAAAAACAGATTCCTCTTATTTTTTTATATAAAAATCAGGGGTTACACGCTAGTCATCATGATATTAATGCAGATTTGTTATGTTCTAAAACCTGATAAAATCTGCGGTCTTATCAAATATGATGCTTATATACAATAGGTGAAAAAACAAGCCAGGTATGCAGTACAGGCCAAAAGTTTGGACACACCTTCTCATTCAATGAGTTTCCTTTATTTTCATGACTATTTACATTGTAGATTCTCACTGAAGGCATCAAAACTATGAATGAACACATGTGGAATTATGTACTTAACAAAAAAGTGTGAAATAACTGAAAACATGTCTTATAGTCTAGTTTCTTCAAAGTAGCCACCCTTTGCTCTGATTACTGCTTTGCACACTCTTGGCGTTCTCTTGATGAGCTTCAAGAGGTAGTCACCTGAAATGGTTTTCCAACAGTCTTGAAGGAGTTCCCAGAGATGCTTAGCACTTGTTGGCCCTTTTGCCTTCACTCTGCGGTCCAGCTCACCCCAAACCATCTCGATTGGGTTCAGGTCCGGTGACTGTGGAGGCCAGGTCATGTGGCGCAGCACTCCATCACTCTCCTTCTTGGTCAAATAGCCCTTACACAGCCTGGAGGTGTGTTTGGGGTCATTGTCCTGTTGAAAAATAAACGATGGTCCAACTAAACGCAAACCGGATGGGATGGCATGTCGCTGCAGGATGCTGTGGTAGCCATGCTGGTTCAGTATGCCTTCAATTTTGAATAAATCCCCAACAGTGTCACCAGCAAAGCACCCCCACACCATCACACCTCCTCCTCCATGCTTCACGGTGGGAACCAGGCATGTAGAATCCATCCGTTCACCATTTCTGCGTCGCACAAAGACACGGCGGTTGGAACCAAAGATCTCAAATTTGGAGTCATCAGACCAAAGCAAAGATTTCCACTGGTCTAATGTCCATTCCTTGTGTTTCTTGGCCCAAACAAATCTCTTCTGCTTGTTGCCTCTCCTTAGCAGTGGATTCGTGCAGTGTCCTCTTAACAGTTGTTCTAGAGATGGGTCTGCTGCTAGAACTCTGTGTGGCATTCATCTGGTCTCTAATCTGAGCTGCTGTTAACTTGCGATTTCTGAGGCTGGTGACTCAGATGAACTTATCCTCAGCAGCAGAGTTGACTCTTGGTCTTCCTTTCCTGGGGCGGTCCTCATGTGAGCCAGTTTCGTTGTAGCGCTTGATGGTTTTTGCGACTGCACTTGGGGACACATTCAAAGTTTTCGCAATTTTCCGGACTGACTGACCTTCATTTGTTAAAGTAATGATGGCCACTCGTTTTTCTTTACTTAGCTGATTGGTTCTTGCCATAATATGAATTCTAACAGTTGTCCAATAGAGCTGTCGGCTGTGTATCAACCTGACTTCTGCACAACACAGCTGATGGTCCCAACACCATTAATAAGGGAAAAGATTCCACTAATTAACCCTGACAAGGCACACCTGTGAAGTGAAAACCATTTCAGGTGACTACCTCATGAAGCTCATTGAGAGAACACCAAGGGTTTGCAGCGCTATCAAAAAAGCAAAGGGTGGCTACTTTGAGGAATCTAAAATATAAGACATGCTTTCAGTTATTTCACACTTTTTTGTTAAGTAAATAATTCCATATGTGTTCATTCATAGTTTTGATGCCTTCAGTGAGAATCTACAATGTAAATAGTCATAAAAATAAAGACAACGCATTGAATGAGAAGGTGTGTCCAAACGTTTGGCCTGTACTGTATGTGTGGACTGGATATACTGTATGACTATGACTTTGGATCACCTATCTAATAAATCGGGAAGCCTCTGTGTGTGTGTGTGTGTGTGTGTGTGTGTGTGTGTGTGTGTGTGTGTGTGTGTGTGAGGTCTGTCTTTGAAATATCTCATGAACCGTTCATCCAATCTACTTCAAACTTGGTTTCCTTGGTACCCAATGAACTTATTCCTTCTCACTCAGACTCACCCTCACCCATGCTCACCGTAGGTCCAGTTGCTAACTTAACACTAATATATGACGAGACAGCACCACAGTCATTAAACACTGACTGTGGCGATATCAACACGCAATATCGTTGACAAAAAAGACAACACTAAAATGTAGTTAAAGAAAAAGCTCTCTTTATTTGCATTGCCTTCCACCTTTTCCTCCGCCCCCTCTCTCTCTCTCTTTCTCTGCTCACACGCACGCACGCACGCACAGTCAAATCCGTCTCTGTGAGTCCGTCTCTGTACTCGGCCCGGTTCTGGTAGCTGATTAAGGCAGATATTTGCTGATTGCTCTCATTACGGGCCAGATTGGGTGGCGCATTGGCGCACCACCTTCAGTCCATAAGGCTAAGGTCTGATTACTCCACATTTTAATTGTGATATTTTGTGAGTAAAGTCTGAATCTGCCACGTCTGTCAGATAACTGTGGTAGTACAATGTTTTTCTCTGAAGAAGGAGTACACAGTATGTCAGTAGTAGGCTACAGGGCATACAGTGTGGTTGCTAAGTGCTTTGGGGTCCTTCTGTAAGTAATTTTGGGGTACAGTGGTTCTGGAT
The DNA here is from genome assembly GCF_010015445.1 of Perca fluviatilis. NCBI lineage: Eukaryota > Metazoa > Chordata > Actinopteri > Perciformes > Percidae > Perca > Perca fluviatilis. The sequence goes on from NC_053114.1 coordinate 17,217,234, forward strand.
AAAGCTTCAAGCAGCAATATCACAGGCCAAGCAATCGGCCTGTTCCAAACAGGCACATTTTGAACGGGCACTGCACTAGTTTGATCAATAAAACACAAGACTGACATGCAGGATGGTACATTTTTGTACCCACGAGCGCGCTAAAATGCGTTACATATAAGGCTGCAGGTAAGAAACTTTGTTTGAAATATGTTTTTATTTAAAGTATCTGTGCATCTTTGCCTAATACTGAAAGTATTTTCAGTACAGTGTCTGTTCCTTAAAGATGCAGTAGGTAAGTCTTATAAAACTAACTTTCTGTCATATTTGCTGAAACTGACCCTATGATCCAGTAGAACTACATGAATTATGTAAAAAAAAATAAAAAAATAAAAAGACAGCTCCTCTGGCACCTCCTACAGCCTGTAGTGCCATTGGCAAAATGCCACCGCTCCCGGTCGATTTTCTCCAATCAGGGCCACAGCGGTGGTCTATCTGCCTGTCAATCACTGCTCAGGCGCATGCATATATAGCGTTCTCCCCTCCCCCCTCCCCGGGCACGAGCTGCAGAAAAGTTTTCCAAAACTCCGTGAATAATGGAGTGGCTTTTCAGAGGTGGCGTGGCTGCAGGATTTTAAAGATCTGAAGAACTATGCAGACGTAGCATTTCCTCTCAACAGGTAACATAATTACCATGAATGATTTATCTTTCACTTGGTTATTAGTAGTCAAAAGTCCACAAAGCTACGTTGGTGAGGATGATAGTAACGTTAGCACAGTGGTCGGTCTGATATGATGCTGAAATGGCTAACGGTAGCCTGCTAGTTAGCATCGTTTTACTGTTGGTGAGTAAAGTTAACGTTGTGTTAGTGTTTAGCTATTGAACATGTTGTCTGACATGCCGGCAGTTCTGTCAAACTCCATTGTGTGGGAGGGGCTTAGGAGACGGTTTGGGCTGCAGCAGAAAGGGAGGAGGGACTGAGAAGTTGTCGATGTTCAAATTTGTTGGCAAAGTCCTGGCTCTTCACAATCTTACCTACTGCAGCTTTAACTAAAAAGACACCAGTTTTTCCTGTTCTCTGCATCTTGGGTGGCATTTAAGAACCAAGGACTTAAACTAACTAAGTGTAGTGCCTTTTAGAATGGTTTGCACCGAAGGAAAGAAACCCAATACTTTAAGCTTTTTCTTTGTCAAAGTCTCTGCAACTAGTGTACTTGAATTTTATATAACTGCAACATTATGTTGTATAATTACAGTTTTGAACAATAAATGTTCTCAAAACTACATACTACTTTTCTTTCTCTTTGGTTTTCCTTAGGGTCTCTGTAACCTGGTCTGAAATGGTTCCATTATAATTTATATATTGCGATATATATCGTTATCGCAAGAGGCTGCAATGTATATCGCAATATGGATTTTAGGCCATATCACCCATCCCTAATTACTATAAACAAATAGGAGCTTCTATCAGTGCAAATCTCACACTGTGCATCATGGAGTACATCACAGCTGATAAGAGCTCACTCTGGTTTAAGTTTGTAAGGGTGGAAAGTGGATATTACAGAGGTTATAGAAAAACTTCTTGACTAGACTTGACTACAAAATAAGAACACACTTCTACGTTTGAGATGGACTGTCTGTGTGCTTGACTAAATCAAAATCAACTGTTTTGACATCATGCTACAACTGTCAGGAATGATGCTAATTGTGTTATCATGGAACTAAGGAGCAAACTTTAAGGCATGAAAACGTGCAGACTCTCCGTCCCTCATGGTACACAGTTTGAGACCCCTGCTGTCTGCTGTACCGACCATTATGCTGCATTATACATGGTTTAACAATGTAAAATGTATGTGTTGGAAAGACAGATGGTGGTGAGAAGAGTGACAGATGGGAAACGACCTCCAGTGGGGATGCAAAACATACAGTCAGTTGCCATTTTACTAGGTATGGTGTATGACACTATAGTCTGACAGGTTTCTAAAATGTGGCCACTCTAATTAGAGAAAATAATCGTCAGGTTAATTTCTAATGCAATAATCGCGGGTTGCTGCACTAGTTTGTAGTGCTGGTGAACTGTATTGGGTTAAGTGTTTCAAATATTTAGTCTACTCTCATTGATATAAATGGGGCGGACAAAATAAAAGAAACACCTGTCAGTAAAGCACCACAAACTACAGCACCTTAAAGTAGCATAAAGTTGAATAAACACCTCCAAAGCTTTTTTTTGGGACAAAGACTGAATATTACAACCTCCATGAAGGTAGAATTAATTGCTGGACTGTTGCATCAGTCTGCTTTAGTTTGAGCTAAACTGGCAACTAAGTGTGACGTTGACAAAGTGAAACTGAGATACATTTGCACAAGTTTAAACATTTTACAAACTTAAAGGAAAGTTAAAAGTTGTTATCCCTGCAGGCATACTGATTTGAAGCACAAGAGAAACTGTGGGGACAAATACAAATAGTGATAATCATGTAATGAATGAAGGCAAAAAAAAAACAGTAACATGAGAGATAAAACAAGACTTTGTACCCTGCACATTTACGTTTGAACTAGTTCCTAGCTTGGTCACTTCTGGTCTGAAAGCACTTGTTAGAGGACAGTAAAATGTTTCTAGGAAAGTAGGACTATTCTTACAATGCTGATTGTGACCCTTCAGTCAGTAAAAACCTAGAAAACCCTCGTTGCTAGGTTTAGTTCTGTTTAGAAGAGAGCATGTGTGAGCTAAGCTACAGAGAATGTGCTCGGCCCTGTAGCCCGTCTTCAGCACAACAAAGCCCAGCTGGAGTTTATTAACTGATTAGTGGCTTCGCAACTTTTTCTCTGTGGAGTACACCGCAGACGCACAGGCAGGACAAAGAGACAGAGGCACGACAAAGAGACAGAGGCAGGACAAAGACACAGAGGCAGGACAAAAACACAAATCCTTTCAGCGTCACTCAAATTCAAAACTACAATGCTAGAAGGATCGGCAACAAAAGGTCGATCTGGATGTCACATCCACACCCACACCCAAACTTTCCAGAAGTGTTACTTGCTCTACCCAGTGATTATGCTTTATTATTGGCATAGGTGTGTTGTATAGTTATATACTGACAGGGCTCATTAAAGCATTCCAGTGTGCTAACAGGACTGCTCAGGGCTGGCATTACATCTTCTCAGTCTGGCAGCTGAACCCTGCTATCCCTATCAATGTATATACTGTAGCAGGCCTTTCACAGTGTCTTTAGAGATTGGCTTCATGCATTATACTCCATGCCCAAGTCAGTATATCACGAAAGAGCAATGGTAAATGTTTCACAAGGGTGGAAAACCCCTCCCCCAGTGTTGCTTATGTTTGAGATCAGCTAAAAGAGACGAGAAATGTTTAGAGTTAAAGTCAGGGTTCTGGTCTGTCTAATCAGGCAACTCGTGGGCATGATGATGCACCGACCTTGAAGAAAATACTGCAGGTTTTGCAGGCTCTGAGAGAGGGAAGCCATTTTGTGCAGCGCGTTTATAGTTCGGAGCAGCCAGGGCTCCTTTGTTGATGTTCATTTTCTTGTGGGAAGGCCGAGTTGTTCACAGGGAGATAAAGATTTTGCTCAGGATCATGCATGGGTCAGATCATGAGCTGGCTACATCTCGCCTGGTGTTTTGATGTCGAGTGAAGAGGTGCTTAATTGGTGTCTGTACTGTAGCTGTTTGGGAACATTACCACCATAACCTGTTGTATGTAGCTGATAATATATGTGAAACAATCTTCACTGTTTCCCGGAAGAGACACGTATTTGCCTATCAATCCAAGGGCAAAACAAGATATACAGGACAACTTGATTAGCTGTGCTTGCTCAAGGATACTCCAGCAGGGAGGACAACTGCAGTCATGAAGACGAAAAACAACAACCTGATATGCAATTTCTGACATCCTGCTAGCATTTTAGGGATGCATCTATTGTGAAATTCTGGGCTGATACCAATGTTTAAAATAACAATTTGCCTGATACTGATGTTTTGTTGTTGTTTCCCCTTTTGTCACAGGGAAACAAAGAAATCTTCATTATAAAAAAATAAGTGAACTGCTGAACTATTTTATTACAATATATTTGAATGACCTCAAATTCAATCATACAAATTTATGTAACAACCTTTAAAATATCCTTCTTTCACATGAAAAATAACCGCTTCAAAATCGCTTTTAGCCTGCTATACAACTAACGTTACCTACTCAATGACAATAATCTTTCAGTACTTAGGCCACATAGCCCAACAAAAACATTTTGTTAAACATAAATTAAATGTACATGTAAAGCCATTACAAAAGCAATAAAATCCTAAAATATTTCCCTTGGGGTGTGACACTGCTTTTATTAAGTTCAAATCTTTGTTAATCTGTTGTGCCGTGGGGCTGAGCATACTCACACAAGCCAGTAGTTCAGGAATGTGTGTGGCCACGACGCTGTAGATCTCGGGGAGACCGTTGGCATTTGCTACCATATCAGACTGAAAAGCATCAAATCCACATAATTTGTGAGGCAGTATTCGGGGGAATATTTTGCATTTGTAATTGAAAAACTTCTGTCCGTCAATTAATCGATTAGTCGACTAATTGTTGCAGCTCTATTTTGGAGTCTCTCATTCATCAGCAAATTATATAAGTGAAAGTTTCAGGAAGACCACAATTATTAGATATAAAGTTCACATTAAGACCAGCTACGTCTTATGTAAAGTGCTGTGCGTTTGCTTAACGTTTATGTATATCTGCCTGTGCCTGCCACTTACAGTACACTGTGAACTGAAGTTACACAAAACTGTATGTAGAGCTCAAGATAGATTTTCTTCCCTGGGCCTTTAAACATGTACCGAAGGCAAATATGACTGTGACCTACTGGCCTAAATGGGCAGAAAAAAAACCATTTTCAACAATGAAACCCTGATGTCTAGCTTCTCAGAGGTTTTCAGGATTCAATATAAAAAAAATAAATCAATGACTGTGTTCCAAACACCTGATTAAACATTTTTCATCACATGACTTTCCTCCATTGTATGAATAGCACAGCAATCTTCCCCTGTAACACGCCATTATGCACGAAACGCTCATCAAATGTGAACGGGCCTTGCATCCTTTTCCTGAAGATATGCTGATTAAATCATGTATAATGCATGTGCACCACAATGATATCCATAATGAGCACAGAGGCCTAGTTCTCTATGGAGGATGGATAATGATGGAGAGTTCAACCAGTGAGGTCGCCATGGTGATAAAGGACTAGCTGGTGCAGCCCAGACTGTTGACCAGTTTAGACTGGCAGGGCTAAACTGTGGGCTGACTAACCTTTATCCCATGAACTGATAAGACTCAGCAGAGAGCACAAGACTTCACGGGGGGGTGACAGGAAAGGAGAAGGAAGATGGTGTGAGAGCGATAATAACAACGATTACATGCAAACCAGGTTACTGTGATTAATCGGGCAGGAAATCTGAAAACGTTTACATGCACTGCAATTCTTCGGTTACTGTGAACCTGAATGTACATTCTTCCCCCCCCCCCAACTGATCTAAAAAGGCTGTCATATTTTGAAGTTTATTAATGATATATGCTGCTGCAGCTTGAAGAGTGGTTTGACAGTTAGAGGACTGGCTCTGTAGTGAGAGAGCACACAGTTTCGTCTTACTGTGCAAATATGTACAAGGCTTTATTAAATCAAACTACATTATACACTAGGGCTGCACAATTAATCACAATTTCTATCGAAATCGCAATATGGACTAGCGCAATATCCAAATCGCAGGGGTGCAAAATATTTGTTAAAGGCAAAATATGTGTCATACCATTCTGAATTAAGTATTGTAGTATTTAAGTATTTCTGACACAGATGTGTACAGACGAGTGCAACACTATGCATGTCTTTCAGGAGAGACGGTGAAACTGTGCTCCATTATCCCCATATTTAAATATGGAGATAATATGCATCTTGCCCATCTCAATGGACTGGCATAAACCAACCCTTGTGCTATGTTGTACTGTTTTCTACTGTACAGTTGTTTTTGGCATTCATTTCCTGTTTTTATTTGTCTTAACATTTGTTCCAACACACACAACTATATTCAGAATTTTACAAATAACCTGCAGTTCAGCTGTGAAAACAGACCTTCTCAGACTTATTTATTCCAATTTTATATGCAAGGACGCACCAAACAAGTCATAATCTTTCCTTTCACTGCACTTAAGTCTTTCATGCACATGCACTGTTGTATAAACCCTGTCAGGATCCTGGTTAAGCACATACATGGCCAAGAAATCAGCTTTCTCCAGCAAAAAAAACCAACATAAGAACCAAGAGAGCAAGTGGGGGAAGGGAGTCAGAAAAAATGAGAGAGTGAGGGAGAGAGAAACTGGAGGCAAGGCAACAGGGGTGAAAATGGGAGAAAAAAAAAAAAAAAAAAAAAAAAAAAAAAAAAAAAAAAAAAAGAGAGAGAGATTGATCAGTAATCAGAAGATCAGAGCGAAGTAAACAAGCAGAGAAAGTGTGATCAGGGAGAGGGGAGACTACAGCAGTTTTAAAGCAAGAGAAGAAAATCTCGCAGTTTGCCCGGGGAGATTACAATTAATCAAGTGGTTTCATTACTGCCCTCCATTCATATAAGGATAAGCAAATTCAAATGTACAGCTTTGTGAAAGATGTGCACCATCTTCCTCTGGTTTTTTTTCCTCCCCTCAGTCATCCTTTCGCTCTCTCTGCTTCTCTGAGAACAATACGATCAGCATGCATTATTTATTGGAAAGTACGTTTGTGTTTTGAAAGTACTGTATGCGCAGACGTGTGTGCGTATATCAGTGTGTGAGAGAATGATGTGAATGTGCGATTCACATTCAAATAAGGGGAGGGTGTGTTCTGCGGGCACAGGTGTACGCCTGTATGATCACTTTGCATGCAAATTTTGACCGAGGATGGCCGCGGAGACAGAGTGAGGAAGGAAGACGAGGTGTTGGGGGGGAGGGGTGGGGAAAAAAAAAAAAAAAAAAAAAAAAAAAAAGGCCAAGAGGGATGGAACATGTGCAGGAAATGGATAGAAGGAGACAGTGAGCGGGAAAGAGGAGAACGATGGTGTGATGACAGAGCTGCAGGCGCTGTGTTTGTACATGCATCTGCAGGCAAATTAATCATGAGATGGTCTCTTACTCCATTAAAATGCTAATGTAGGAAAATCTAGACATTTCCATATATTTGCAATATATCCCAGAGCCCAAAGACTGCTGTTATTATGCTAAATGCAGGACGGGTGGTGGATGCACACCTAATATAACGACAAATCTGACCAAGATAAAGATTAAAAGTCTCTGAAGTAGTGAATTAAAGGGCAGACTGGATATACGCCATGGGACTTACACTCTGGGCCTTAATGAAATTAAGAGAAGATTTGGGATATTTGTAAAGTTACTAAATTAAAGCACATGAACACACTATTTTCTGCCAAAGTTGGAACCGTTTTAGTTATTTTACATGAAAGATTTGTATATTTGTGTTTTTCTCTGTGTTCCTCTAGTTGGTTTGAAATGGGCGGGACACAAATAGGTGATGTCCCTGCACCAATCAGGATTTTGCAGTATTTTAATCAAAAGCTGATGACAGTTGGTGGGTTGTTTGTTTATCGCGCCACTGTGAACAAAATCTGATCGAACCACACCCAAACCGTCCCCATGAAGCAGATTAGCGGAGTTGTTGACTGTTAAAGGCTTAAGAAATAATTCTGTCCGCAGACGTTGGATTTCCAAACTTCAACTTTGATTGTTGCATACTTAGTCACAAAAGTTTGTTATCTGACAATATTATTAACTTGTTTACCAGTAACTGGTAAACACTTTGTTTATATCAAAATTACTGTATATAAGAAATGTTATACGCTTTTTGGTATACAAAATCAAGTGCTGAGTGAAACCAGAGATAAAATTCAATTTAAAAGATTCAATTTGAAAATGATCAAGGACCTTTTCTTATTTTAGACTTACTACAGCTGTGTGTAGCCACATGGGAACAAAGGTGAGTTATGTTCAGGAAGGAAAGATGTGATGGTGTCGTGCGGAGCCAGTGCAGAACTGTTTTCTCAGCAGTGCTACAGAATGACGGGAAAGAGTTTTCCTCATCCTCGTCATGAATGTCTCGGCTGTCATAAATGTAGTATCCTAGGAGACGTGTGACTTTGTGTAGATGAATGCAGTAATGTCAACATATGTTGTTGATGGTACATGGAGAGAATCGTTTCTATTCTGTGGCTCCACACTGATGTAAAATTGGTCTCACAGCAAGAAATATATACGTACGATCACAGTAGGATAACAGTTCATCTTCATGTGGCTGCGTTGCTTGTCCCACCCAAAACAAATTTCAGCATCGCAGTCCGTAACAATATAAATATCCAAATAAGAGCCAGTATTCACCTATAATGCATGCTGAAATGTATCCAGTGGATGAATATCACTCTCAAAATTACCTTCAGATCTACAAAAAAGAAAACCTTGACTATTTGTTAAATGTTGGTTTCAAGCTTATGACTAAATGCAGACTCTCTTGGACATGAATGGAAATAAACACCTGAGCAAGTACAACCATTATTAGATAAGTAGAAGTACAAGAGAAACTGAGAAGGCAAATTATTCAGCTTTTATTTATAAATATTTTCACTTACACCTCTTACGAACCAACTGTAGCCTCTGTCTACTCTAAACTCTCGTGGGAAATCTGCAAATGATATTTTTGCAGTAACATTTCTGTGCCCTGTCGATGCATTAGCAGGCAGCACAACACCAGCAGGGAGCCTCTCCACCGCAGCGAAATACAAATGTCAATGTTTTCTGTGACTGCTGCCATGATTATTATGGGAATGATATATTGACATAAATATCCACAACACTGCAGATCATTCTTTTGGCATTTTTGCATTCATTGGATAGTTTGACAGTGAAGATATGGACAGGAAACAGAGAGAGAGGGATGACGTGCATTACTTGTTCCCTGCTCAGTTGCAGCTATGTTGATTGACTCCCTGACGAAGGCTTGTATGCCGAAACGCGTCGGAGTACTTTAAGATTTATGATGACCAAGCCATAAATAAAGGCTTAGTATTTTTCTAAAAGAGAGTGCCTTGGAGTTTCCTTATTGGTTTCTGCATTTCTATGTGTTTTAAGCACTAGGCCAACGGGATGCTACACAGCCAGACATATTAAGCATCCATGTAAATTCTAGCTATGTGAAGCTACAAAAAAAAAAAAAAATACTTCTCTCATACACACATACACCGAACCGTAAATATAAGATGATGATGTTCTGTCAAAATGTCAATGAATTATTACTCACAAGGAAATTCTTGCTCCCAGCTAAACTGACACACACTCCATTCAAGGCTTGCACTCATTTATTATACCCTGCAGTGTGATGATATATAGTGCAGATATAAAGCATACATAGTGATTAAATGTATCCATCTACCATCGATCCCCTTAAATCCACCTCTCACACAAATCCCACTCAGACGTGCCCTCACCTAGGCTGGTTGGCTTGATGAGCTCGTCCAGCATGTCGTAGAAGGGCAGCCTCTGGAGCTTGACATCTGGGTGGACCGGGTGCAGCGTGGCTGAGCTGGACAGGTGGTGTGTCAGCCCCGTTATCTCGTGCTTCCCAGGGCCAAGCAGTGAGAGGGGCAGTAAGGCAGCGGGCGACGGGGCTCCACCGTGGCCGGCGTGACCCTCGTACGCCAGCTGTGTCAGGCCAGCAGGCAGTGCGGCGCCCCCTCCTCCAACCACTCCAGCTGTGGCCGGGTGGTGTGGCCCGGGCATGGCCAGTTCTGAGTGGGATACCATTTTGGCGGGGAAGCGTCGTCGGTAGAGCTCTTTGATCTTCATGTGCACGGCGGGGCTGCAGCCAGCCTTGAGCAGATGCAGCGCCTTGGTCAGCAGCTCATGCTTGCGTCCGTGCTTGTTGCGTCCAGCGTAGCCCAGCAGCACCTGCAGCTCAGACACCCGCAGGCTCATCACCATTTGCTGTGATGAGAAAGAGGATGAGAAATCATCTTTTGAGATGCCATTCATAATGGATAAAAAAACTGATATAAAGTACCAATTCTATTGGCAATCAACATCATCATTGAAGTAGTCAGTCATTGATGTGTAGAGATCCCAAGGGCAGAGCCAGGACACAAAGGTGGGTTCCTTTTACTTTTGTAGAAATATTTTATTAACAAAATGTGTGTATGTGCTCGTTGCAAAAGAGCTGCGTTAGTCATTGAGGAAGTGGTTGAAAGTACTCCGGGTAACTTCTGATGCACAGAAAGTTAAGCTTAAGTCACAAAAATAGTTCAGGCTTTTATGGTATAGAGGTGCATGGTTTGAAGGTTGCGAGAACAGAAGAGGAGCTTGCACCACACAGAGGCCCTGACCTTGGTCGTGTGTGTATGTAAGATAACAGTTTCTGCCTAGAAACAAGAAGCCCCCCTGTGAGGATAGGATAAAAGCTTGAGGGAGAGAACAGATCAGAGGACAACTTGGTGGACCGAGCTCTGACTTTATGTCTGTCGCTAGGGAAACTTAGTCTCTGTTTGTGAACCCACAGCTGAATTGTAACTCTTATGCTGGACTCAGTAAACTACTCTTAACTGAACTCTTCGTCTCAGATTGATCCTTGTGTTCTGGTAAACTTAAGTCCGATGAAAGAAGGCACAGGAATTAATAAATTGGAGTCAGATTTGACAGGCCTTAGGGCCTTATTTCGGACAAATTCCCATTACACTTTTAAAGGCTCACCTTTATGTAAATGTCCTCTGAGTAAGAACCAGGCAAGAGCAAATCACGCTCGTTTTGATTTGAGGACTTGGATTGACTAGTCTGCTCCACAAGAGGAGAGGGGGATCGTTTCCAGCACAGATACAGGACCGCGATGTCGATCAGTCTTGCTCGTCATTGTTGTATTTAACACTGTTTCAACATGGCACTACTTGTAACAAACAAACAAAAAAGCTATTCTACACTCAGGAAACAAACGACAGGAAATGAACAACGTCCTTGTGCGTAGTACAGCAGTTATGTCAGAAAACAACTGTCCAGTCGGAGCACAGTATGTAAATGATGTGCTCAGCGCAATGCATCCAAAGAGCTGCAGATGTACGACAGGCCAGAGATTGCCTTCTACTTTGTGTTAGTGCAACGTAACTCTCAGTTGGCCTTGGAACACTTTGTGATTCCCCAGGGAAAAGCTAAGGAAGTTACAGTGGAAGAAGACACTGTCACAGCCTAACGAGGTACTGAAATAAAAGGAGGGTTTAATTTTAGATGTATTATTGAATGATTTGCAACAATACTATATTCCGTGTTTTTATCTGGATGATGCTGGCGTGTTGCCTCTAAGCAAGAGTCTCTCCCTCCTACATTGACATACCTTAGCTCGGCACAGCTGCCACTTTCTTTAAAAAAGAAAAAAAAAAACTACACACACTGTAGAGTTTTCATTGCACTACAGTGCATACCATAAGTGTCAGTATTAGAACAGCTTAATTTCCTAATATGTGTATACGAGCCTGTCAGATGGATCGGCACCTGCGCAAATACTACAGACACCACCGACACCAGGAAGCAGCGGTAAGTTTTTGTCTGTGCTGGAGTGAGAAAAACGTACCTTCCATGGCTCAACGGGAGGCTGAGGCAGAACCTCGCAGGGGGGTCGTGGGATGGAGTAACCGCAGCAAGAGTATGTGAAAAAGTGTTGCCTGTACTGACTTAAGGGTTAGTTTCAGGCCGGCACAAACTACAGTAAGAATTAGCAGCTCTTCATCTAACGAATTGTCCAAATGTAAAAAAAACCAAAAAAACAGTTGTACCCTCAGTGACTGTAACTCATCACTTCCTGCAGCTGTTTAGATGTAAAGGTCATGATCAATTATCATATGACTTGCTGCACCAAATGCTGAAATTCAATTTCTCAGCTCAGGTGATCAAATAAAACACTTAGCTTAGATTAAGATAGAGAAACATGACTGTAGTTACGGTTACTACTTGTACAGTAATTACTATTAAAGGGTGTCCTTAAACAAGGCACTTCTCAATGTTTCTCCAGATGACTGAGGACAGACAGGACTGGGGAGATCCCAGGTGTGAATTTAAAAGCCTAAATTAGAAGCAGCACTGCTGAAGTTTGAATGCACACCAAACCTCAACTTAAAAACACAGATTCAAGAAACCAAACTAAAACTGGCCTGAAAGGAAAAAACCTAAGATCAGGAAGAATGTATTTTTAGAAAAGAAAAAAATTCTCAGACTGCTGCAGAATTGAGTCATCATTCATGTTGAAGCCAAAGGAAGCAAAACTTCCTTGAATTAAATGATCAGCCACCTACAGTCATTGGAGTCTTAGCGTGTTTAAGATACTTAGCAACATAAGAAAAATAAACCAACACTTTTTAACTTCATTTAAAATTGTCACGTGGCGTTTTATTTTGGGGGTGCAAATCTTCCACCAAAACAAGGTCCTTCCCAAAACCATTTTGCAGAGCCACCGTCGCTGCGTCCGGAGCCAAGCGCCGCCCAAGACGATTGTGATTGGTTTAAAGAAATGCAAACAACCCAGAATGGATCTGTGGTGTAGCCAGACCTTACTACACAGAGCTGTGGAGCTAGGTCTGGTAATGCGAGACTATAGAAAGAGTAACGCATCTCTTTATCTTAAGGTGGAGGTGGTTGATAAACAAGAGTTTAAATGAAAGCTCAGCTCATTATCTAACAGCCATTATTAGCATACATTAACCATGTGGACAGTATGTGGCAAATTATAGCTGTGAGACCTAAAGATCGCCAATCTTAACTGCATTACACAAGCTAAAAACAAGGACACGTATTGTATACACATTGAACTCAGTGCTGTCTTTCTTGTGACTAACACACACACACACACACACACACACACACACACACACACACACACACACACACACACACACACACACACACACACACACACACACACACACACACACACACACACACACACACACACACACACTTACTTACTGGGCAGCCTGTAAGAATGTCTTGGACAAACATCCTCCCTTTATCTCCTTTAATGACAGAGCAGGGATATAAAAGCTCAGACACACACAAACACACGCCCCTTAAATGACAAAGCACACCGTTTGGCTCTTAGTGCCCAGTGTGTCAATTTCCGGCTAATCAATTATATATACACAGTTATAATTGTTTTGTACAGAATATGTGTGCTGTGTTGTCCACATATGTGTACACTGGAGTCTTGCATTTAATTTACATTTCAATTGACATATATGGCTGCTGTGGTCTATTTTTTTGTGACCTAAACATAGCAGCTACTTTTTAGACTTGAAAAACAAAACCACTAGGACACTACTTTCATTGCTGAAAGAGATTTCATGTAAAATAATTTTTACATTTCATGTAATTAACACTGGGCCCAAGCAGTCTAATCTGTCTGTCTCTAACGGCTCAACTGTTTATAATAGTTCATCCGTAGCAGTATATTTAAACAATAAAATGAATTCATAATAATCAAATCTCACAAGAAATACACCTTAACTCACTCATTAGTCATAAGTCACTTTGTTATTTGCAATGTTGATGAGAACAAAACTTAAGCTTATTCTACTGCTGTTCTACTTTTCTATGAATATCATCTAAATGTAAACATTTAACCAAAACATCATATCAAAACTACTTTTAATTTTCAGGATGAGTGGCCCAGATGTGAATAAAATCCTCTCACTCTGGTCCAACCACAGAACTGCACTGTTTCACTAAAACTGACGTGATGAACGTTAGGCCTACTTTTGAAAGGAACTGAAACCCGAAAAGTGTTGCAGGTTACTGTAAAACTTGTTCCACTTTTGCACATCTAGTTCTCAGTGTCTGCAGGTGCAGCAGACCAATACGTGCTCCAAGTAACATCAACATTTAAAGCCATTGAAAACATTTTCTGGTAATATGTTGGGCAATATTTATTCCTTTTCATTAATCAAATAGTGAAATTAGAGACCCATTAACCTAATCTTTTCCAGATGATATGAGAAATGAATTAAAAAATCATTATATTTTGCCCTAATAAAATGTACAGCAACTCTCATCATTTGTCACTTAAACAAAAGCAGATTTCAGCCAGAGGATGCTGTTCTGTGGTTATCAAAGATAAAAAGCTACTTTTAGACCCTTTGCACTACAGGAACATAACAAAAACATAGTGTATCATGTAGCTATTGTCACAGATTCTGCTTGTATCATGTTTATGCAAGATCCAGATACTTTCAGACAGATTACAGAAAAATAAAGGACCGACCCACCAGCTTGCGTGTTGTCCCCAGCAGTGCAGTTTATAAACCTGTATCTCATTTTCACATCAACGTGAATAACTATCAGCACCACTTCTTCCATTGTGGTCTGTTGTCGAACCAATTACTTCACTTGCCAACAGTACATTAAAATGAGGTTGGCCTCGCTGTAGCCCGTTTTACATAAACATGCCCTTTTAAAAATATGTTGTGTTGTTTTAGCCAACTAACAGTCCAAAACACAAAGACATTCAGTTTACTTATAGAATAATAAGACAGCCACCAAATATTCCCATTTGAGATGCCTAAACTACCAGCTTGACCTAAACAATTAATTCATTATCAATAGTAGATGATAGTAAAAATAATATGAAAGGTTAATGGAATATTCTAAATAGTATTATTAGAAATGGAACTAAAAATAAAAATACAAGTTACCCAGAATTTGATATTGAAAAAGACAAGAAAATAAATAACATGGAAGATGTAGTTAATGGTTTCAACAAATTCTATGTAAATGTGGGACCAGATCTGGCAGAACTAATAAACAATCCAGAAACAACAGAAGGGGTGGATGCTGATCTTTGGAATAGTAATCCTAGCTCTATTTTCCTTAGAGCAGTGGAAAGACATGAGATAATAAACATGGTAAGAAAGTGTAAAAGCAAACCCTCCACGGATTGGAATAACATTGATAGGACTATAATAAAAAGTTATTGAAGAAATTGCAGTACCATTAACTTGTATCGGTAACTTGACCTGCTCAATAAGGTGGTCTTGGTACGCTTTCAATCAAACTCTGGTGCTGATTGTTTGTGGTGAGAATGTGATCCTCGTCCCGCAACAACTGTACTCCGCAAGTCTGAGCTAATGGCTCCTGTAGCCCGGTGTGCTTTGCAATCTGCTATGCAGCAGAACATACAAACTGTAGCAGCTTGCAATGTTTCTCTCACAGAAATAGACAGCAGTCGAGCTCGCCCTCCGTCACTCGCATATCCGTGGTCAAACCAGCCGGCACTAAAGTTGGAGACAGACACCGACGGAGCAGAGGGAATTCTCGGTGACCAGAGCAGACGTAGTAACGTAATGTCGGATTATTTAAATGAAATGAGCTGGTTTGACCATGGAGATGCAAGAAATATGCACTAGTCCAAACAGGACCAAATCTTCCTGTATTTAGTTTCTTGCACCCGCTCCAGACACATCCGACCAATAACAGGAGTGAACATTCTTTTTAATACGCTTGGATACGCTTGGAGTACGCTTGGATTTTTCCAGATGTGAAACCAAACTAAACCAAGGGTAAATCGCTCGAAGTTTACAATCTCATCAACTGATTCGGACCAAAGAAAACGAACTATAGGTGTGAAAACCCCTAATTGAGGAAATCACATAGCATTGCATAGACAAGAAGAAACATGTAATGGGAATTTTCATAGATCTAAAGAAAACATTTGACTCCATAAATCATGACATTTTAGTATATAAACTAGAGAAATATGGTATCAGAGGGGTTGGATTGGACTGGATGAGTAGTTACTTAAGAAATGGGCAACAATTTGTTAAAAATTGGTGAACACAAATCTACATACATGAACATGTGGTGTACCAAAGGGGTCGGTCCTTAGGTCCAAAGCTTTTCATAATCTACATCAATGACATATGCAGCGTATCAAACATACTAAAGTTTACTTTGTTTGCAGATGACACAAATATTTTCTGTTCCGGGGACAATTTACAGCTGCTTTTGGAGGTGATCACACCAGAAAAAGAATACATTAAAACGGTGGTTTGATGTAAAAAAAATTGTCATTAATTATAAGCAAAACAAAGATTATGTTATTTGGAACACATAAAAAACTAACCCTCAAGTAGAAATAAAATTATATAATAATACATAAATATATAATATATACAGGAACTATTTAGAGTTGAATGAGGGGTGGGAAAAATAAACTTCGGGTTTGTCCCGTTTCTTTTTCGGACATGTTGAACATATTGTTTGTAACATTTTATAGATGTTGTTTTTCATTTTTGTGTTTCTAAATTTTGTATTTATTATTTTTTGTTCAAAATAAAATAAAGAAATAAAATTGTTGCAGATTGATTTTCTGTCAATCATCCGAGCGGTTGTTAAGTTCCTGTATGGAGAGGAGATGGCAGACAACCTGGACCCCAAACAAGCTCCACACACTGCTCAAAGTGACAGAGCAGAGGCTGCTGCTTATAGACCAAACAATGCATCTTGTGCTGTTGCATATGTATAGCCACACACACACACACACACACACACACACACACACACACACACACACACACACACACACACACTTACCAGTCAGGAGAACATAGACCTGTTCTTTTTCTTTGTCACTACAAACATAGCTACATTAAAAGGCACATTCATGGAGGGAAAAATATAATTGTGAATGTAATTCTGCTGCCTTTGGTCTGAACCACTCTGCAGTTATAAAAACACATCAGTCAGACAGCTCGTACAGCAGGAAGCTCAATGCAGGCGGCAGCTGTCTGTCTGTGGATTTTTAAACATTTAGAGATACCTTTTAACAGAACAATAATTTTGATAACTCCATATTATTCTATTAAGTATCCCTAGACTTGGGCAGCACACACATCCTTGCATGCATGCGTGCAGTGTATTGGTTTGGCCAAGAAACTCCTGCTGGCAACATAAATGACCAGTTCCATGAAATATGCATGTTGTAGAGACGAGGGGGTGAAAAAATGATGACACTAGCTGCTGCCCACCATTTTTCTCAAACACACACACACCCACCCTCTCTCTCTCTCTCTCTCTCTCTCTCTCTCTCTCTCTCTCTCTCTCTCTCTCTCTCTCTCTCTCTACACAAAGCAAAGACACACTAAAGAGAGACAAATCCATGCAAACATTGGCTCAAACAAATGTGACGCACACAAAAAAACACACACACTCTTCCACCACACTGCGGATGTGTAACATTCCTCTGGCTTCAAAAAAATAAAAAATAAAAATAGAGGGAAAACAAATACAGGAGAGAAAACAGTGGAGCGGGTGGGAGAGAGATGATGAGATAAGAAATGAACAGCACCTCTTTTCTGCCCTCCTCTCCATCAGCCAATCCTTCTTCTTACCAGGACAGGTGGCCCCTAAACACTTCCATCTTCCCGGTCAACAGGAGGGGAGGAGGTGGTGGTTTCTGAATCTATTTAACCATCCGACAAGCAGTTCTGACAGAGTATACTCGCAGCCTGACAGTCCAAAACCAAGAGATATTCAAATAGTCAAGGTTGCTAGATGTTGCCGACTGATCTCTTGAGGACATAAAAGTGAAAATGATCTTATAATTACTTAAATGTTTGCTAATTCACACAAAAATCCCACAATCATCAATTCGATTTAACTGAAAAGCCAGGTTTGAACAAAGCAGGTTTGTGTGAGAATGTGCTCTATTGTGTTGTTTTACTGAAACAACTTGACATGTAGGTGCAACGGGAAGCTGCAACAAAGGAAGGAGGGTGAAAGAGGGAGAGAGAGGGGATACAACCCAAACAGAATAGCTGGTGGCAACAGGGGAGTTTCTACACACATACACACACACACACACACACACACACACACGGCATGCAGACCTGTGTGGGTTTTTAAAGCTGAAGAGAAAGTTCCGGCCTTAAATTTACCCGCCTGTGACATTTAGCGTCAATAAACAATATATCGACATGAGACAATGTTGGTTTCCAAAGAAAAGATGAGGATTCACTTTGTCCAACACAATGATATTTTCGTCAGACGGGAAAGGCAACATTTTGACCAACATATGATGCTAAAACTGAAACCCACGAAACCCAAAATGACGACATTTCCTCGGGCAAGTAAACCACTGCACCAAAATTTCATTTAGAAAATAAAACACTACCAGAACTGCGCAAAGACAGGCCATTTCACTACAGAGTTCCAGACTGTCAGTCATTTAGCTGTGGTGAAGAAGAAAAAACTCCGTAATATCAGAGGAAGAAGCTTCTTTGTTTCTAATTAACAGAACTGCAATTAGTTCAATTTGAAATGAAAACAACAGCAACACCAACTCATGCCGCCTCTTTAACTTTCAGGGGTTTTTTTTTTGTTTACTTTTTCCGGTAACCTTTTGAGGAACTCAAAGGAATTTTATTTGCTTTTCCCACAAAGTTTCAGTTTTAGTTTCTGGGCGGTGTTACTTGTCCCCCAAAAAGTCCCTCCCTGTACTTTCTGACCGCTCAGAACCAGCCAGGTGGAATTTGCGACCAATTACTGACTGGTGTAATATGAGCCTCCATCGAGACTGCAAGCAAGCACATGTCAGAATCAGAATCAGAATGGGCTTTATTGCCAAGTATGTTGTTTTAAGTCCATTTGTCATGGTCATGTCATCACCAGTATGACTATTAGGGCTTGGGATAATAGTGAAATGTAATTGAACAAACAAAAAATGGGGTTTGTTGTAGGGATGGGTACCGAATCCGGCACGTTTTTGGGTACCAACCGAATAAAGTCGGTACTACCGAGGACCGATTCACATTAAATCAAACGGTGCCAAATTTCGGTACCTATTAGCACAACTTTATCGGTCCTCTCTGACAGAGAGTGGGGCTCCGCTCTGATACACCCACACGCAGAGGTGCGGACGGAATTGCCCGTTTAAGGTTAAGTCACAGTGAGTCATGGCAATGCCGGTAAAGCGGTTGCAAGTGTGTTTGGAATTTTCAGAACTCCACGCAGACGGCGTTCGCTGCAATATAATGGCGAGCCGAAAGCAGTCGCACTGCGGTTACACTTCCACTTGACAGACAGGCATTGTTCTCTATGACCTTTTGAAGACTGACAGGCTGGAAATTGAAAGGCAAGGCAACTTTATTTCTATAGCACATTTAAGCAACAAGGCAATTCAAAGTGCTTTACATAAAAAATTTAAGAGCAATTAAAAAGAGATAGAAAATAAAAACAGGATAAAATAGAATAAGATACAAATACAAGAATTAAAGTTTCAGTGCAGTGTAAGAAATTAATAATTATTTGATTTGATGGGTTGTAGGGATGGGTTTTGGAGGGGAGAAGGAGGTGTCCTTTTGTGTGGTGTGTAAAATCAATCTAATAAAGTGGGATGCCTCTGTGTGTGTGTGTGTGTGTGTGTGTGTGTGTGTGTGTGTGTGTGTGTGTGTGTGTGTGTGTCTGTGTGTGTGTGTGAGTGTGTGTGTGTGTGTCTGTGCGTCTGTCTTTGAAATATCTCATGAACCGTTCCAATCCAATCTACTTCACACTAGGTTTCCTGGGTACCCACTGAACTTGGGGTTTGGGATTTTGGAGCAATTTGGACAGCAATGGATATTGGATATCAAAAATAAAACTAAACAGCCGAACAGTAAGCTGCTGGTGCAGCACGCAGCAGACTGTTGACACGCTCTGGACAGCAGCGGGGGTGGGGGAGGTTTACCGGCTTGGACTGCGGTTCACTTTTTGCTGCTTCTAACGTAACATGATTACTGGATATAACAAGCAAACTTTTCTTCACGTTCCTGGAGCACTAGCAGATAGTTGACAGGAACATCGCAACTGTTGAATAAGGTTGGAAAAAAAGGTGCTACGTAACACTGGCTTTTCCGTGTCAATTATTTCACTAAGAGGATACTCAATAAAAAGCCAACACTAAATATCAAACAAAAGCCAGACACTGTAACATATTAAGTTGCTGTGAGCTGTACATTCACCACAGGCAAAACATAACGTAATAACGTAATAACGTAATAATCGCGGAGCTTCCTCCACAGCGCTGTGCAATGCGAGACAATCTCGGAGCTGACCTTCCAAAGACCGCAGTTTTCATCACACTCACCCTGGGTCCGGTTAATTAAGTGTAGCCTACTGCTAACTAGGGGTGGTACGGTTCATGAAAAAACACCCGAACCGCTCGGTTCGCTAGTCTCGGTTCGGAGCGTGTGTGTACCGCACGGTTCGTCAGTACACTGTTAAGCTGCACTAACCTCTTACTGCCGTAGTGTCCACTTTATACACCTATGTTAAAACACTAACTGGAAATGACGAGCGGGATGGCCGTGACAAATGCAACCCATGGCAGCTGATTGGACGATTGCGTCACATGGGTCTGGCTGGTCCCAAATTTCAAAACAGACTGTCATGGCGGCTCGTTCAGAATACGATCTCATATTGTACTAAAATAGTTTACCGAAACGTGTTTCTGAAAACATTTTAAGCGAGAAATAGGCCATGCAGTTGCTGAATCTGTCTTCATTTCAGATTGACAAAGGTCAGTTTAAAAGATTTTCGTCAGATTTTGAGAGACACCGAGCCGACCGCTCCTCAAGTGGAGTGGGGTGCCGCTGCAGGTCACGTCACCTGCAGAAATGTCAAGTGGGAGAGAGGCTGACCGGAGCTGCAGGATGCGCCAGCGTCGTTTATAGTCTGGTGTGTGGGAACATTTTGGATTTCACGTTACCTATATGGAAATTAAACAATATAGAACTGCCACTGTGTGCACGTTTTGTGCAACATGCATTCAATATGCTAATTTTAGCTATATGCTGAAGTATATTCTGGAGTGTTAAAGAAAAAATAAGAAACCGTACTGAACCGAAAACCGTGACCCTAAAACCGTGATACGAACCGAACCGTGGGTTTTGTGAACCGTACCACCCCTACTGCTAACTTATAATACTAATAGCATTACCGTCGGCAAAATACCCCGGCGAATCAAATCCACAGGCTATTTCAACGTTAACTGTCAAGCCACTAAACCTGCATGGAAATTAACACCTCTGCTGAAGTGTTCAATTCGTTAACGATAAGAAGAGACAACGCCGCCGTCATCAAGCGCTGACTGTGGTGATATCAACAAGCAATATCGTTGACGAAAAAGACAACTAAAATGTTTTCGAACCCCTCTCTCCACACACACACTCACACACACACACACACACACACACGTTCTGGTGGTTGATTAATGCAGATAGGTGCTGATTAGCTCTCATAAAGGGCCGGGTGGGTAGCACACTGCCATGAGTCCATGAGGCTAATGTCTGATTACTCCACATTTTCATTGTGATATTTTGTGATTACATTCTGAATCTGCCCCGTTCTCTGTCAGGTAAATACAGTAGTACAAAGTCTTCCTCTGATGTAGACATAGCCTACACTGTAAGTCAGTAGTAGGATATACAGTGGAGTTGCATATTAAGTGGTTTGGGGTCCTTCTGTAAGTCATTTTGGGTTACATTTTGGTTTTGGAGAATTCCACAACCAGCAATACCACAGGCAAAGCAATTGGCCCATTCCAAACAGGCACATTTTCAACGGGCACTGTACTAGTGTTCGACATAAATAACAATATGGTTTAAGTAAATAGGATGAATAGGTTCAGAATTATTTTTACAACTGAAATAAATTTTTGTTATTGCAGAGGGAAAGTACCGGGAAAAAAAGGTACCGTCCTGCACTTAGCGCCGGCCATGACGATTTTGATTGGTTTAAAGAAATGCCAATAAACCAGAGCAAGTTTTTCTCCCATCCCGGAGTGCTGTGTGGACTAGCCAGACCCTCCTCCGCAGTGCTGTGAAGGAAGGTCTGGCAATGTGAGACTACATGATTGGCCACCGCAGGATGACGTCGCGTTTCTCCAAAAGTTGAATCTATCTAACCTCTTCACTTCGCTGTTTTTTATACTGATTCTGGTCTTTAGTCCACTTTTTAGACATCTCTAACTTGTCTAGACTTTATTCTTCAATTTTAGTCTAAAATGCATTTTTCTATTTTTCATTGAATTTATCAAAAATATCTAGGCGTGTGTAAGAATAAGAGCTATTTACTTTGATAACCTTGCTACCTGCAGAAGAAAATGAAATGACACTGGAGCGGGTGCTTCCACAAACGCCATGCAGCTGTGGAGGTATGATAGCTCCAAATGTTTGATTTATTTATTTTTTTACCAAAAGTCAACACAAGTAACCTTTCCAAAATTTGAGCAAATCCTGTGATCAGATAGAGGAATGAACAGATGGAACAGGATGAAAACCAAACACCTGTTCGACTCCACTGGCAGAGCAGTAAAACGTAAAAGACAAAAGACATAGGCCTACCTTAAAAACAAACTGAATGAACATACACTTTACATCTTTGGGTCTCTGGTGGGTCTGTGCCGACATACAGCTGGCATATTAGACGTTCATAAAAGTCTCATATCTGCTCTGACTTTTGGACGAAGTTTGGTCCTTCAAAGCTTTTTAGATGCAGTGTTTTTTCTGCCTCATGCTGTTTGTCTCTTATGCTTGCTGAGACATGTTGCTTCCTTTTCCCAAAACATCTGTAGCTGAACTTTAAGAAAAACATTGTACAAACTAACAAACCTTGATTTTAAGGAGAACTAACATTTCCATCATTCCATTCATCATTCCAGATTTCCATCTCGGCTGATCCTTCACAGAAAATTCTACATTACAACTACAACACTTCATAAGAAGCAGCTAGTGGGGATGCAGGCCGACTTTGGGACAGACCAATATGGGTGCAAGATATATCGACTCAATATTGTTATCGCAATATCACATTGTGCAGTATTATATCTTTGGGTGCAAGATATATCGACTCAATACTGTTATCGCAATATATCAAGGTGTCGCAATAAAGTATGCAATATATTTGTTTATTTTGTGGAGCAATGCGTCCCGTCCATTGGCTGTGTGGCTTAGTTGTGCTTGATGTAGAGCCCGCTTGAAACGCTATAATGATCATCATTTCATTGGCCAGTTACCGTGCCACTTGCACATGTTATTACACGTCAGCGCACGGGTCCACTACGTGACAAACCCTATGGAGCGTACCACGTGTGTGCATATTTTGACAGAGTGACGGTGTGAGTGAAGAAATAGATAGAGACAACCAAACGGAACGAATCAGAGAAGAGAAAGAAAAGTTGTGTCCTGTACTCTTTATTTATTTATTTTATACTGTACAACCAGTAAAACATGTCCTGTTCTGTTAGACATGGTCCTTATTTATTTATTTATTTATTTATTCATGTTGTACCAGTCCAATATGACAGTCAGTTGAAATAAACCTTGTGTTGTAAAGAAAACTTGTTTAATTTGTTATGAATGTATTTTGATGCGATTTCTCATAACTTTTCTAATTTTACGTTTAAAAATATCTAAATTAATATCGATATCGCAATATTCATAATCAATATCGCAATATCACATTTTGTCAATATCGTGCAACCCTACAGACCGATAAACAGGATATCAGGATTTACCTTTTTTGTAAAATTAGTGGCTATCCATATTCAAGACTACATCTATCAACTATCAATCCAAAGACAGCTAAATCTAAAGATGCACCTTTTTCCTCACAGTTGTGGCCGTCTGTTTCATACTTTGCCAGTATTTTTGACATAACTCTCCAGAGAGGATTAAACCGAACAGGCCTTTTAGTGGGAGCAAGGAAACAGAGCGTTTCAACAAAGGGGAGCTACTTGTAAGCCTGCTAAGATGTGGTCAGCTCTGTATGGCAGTAAAGTCTTTTTAACTCATTTTGAATGTCTATATAGTCGATGACATATTGTGCTTAAGAGAGGTGATCAAATCACTTTCATACTGTACTGCTGCAAAGAGAAACAGGAGGAAGATATTTAAACATCAGTGTGGAAAAATATCTTCACAAAAATGACCCCAAAAAAGTGTAGTGTTTAGGCACTACAAAATAGCATTTTGTAATTAAGCCAGTTTACTGTGAACAATGGGCCACATTCACCAATATCTTGGTGTTAAGTTTTCTCTTAAATATGTTCTTAAGAATATATATAATGTTCTTAAGTCTGATTCATGACGTGTTCTTAAACAGCAGAATTGTTCGCAGGTGTGTTCTTAGAATGATGAATCCCCGATGTCTTCGTAAATTGAAAGCTTGTGCCCGTTGCTCCCCCCCGTTAATTCCCATAAAAGGGCATGAGATGGCAGGACCGTGTCGTGTGCACACTTAGAGAAATGTCCAAAAGCCGTGGCAAAGTCGGTGGAGGCCTCGACCCCAAAAGAAAGAAGAACTTTAGAAATTCTGAAGGGTATGGTACTGATGCAAGAAGTTAATGAAAAACGAGACATCATATTTAGTAGCGTCAGTAGTGCATACTAAGCAGCAAATAAAACCGATGCATGGAACGCAGTTACTCATGCAGTGAACGCTGTATCTGGGGAAGGGCGCAGAACTGATGAAATAGAAAAGAAATGGTTTGATCTGAAATATTTAGGCCAAAAAAATTATTTCAAAACATAGAAGATACTCTTGCCGTATAGATAGCGTGATCAATCACTTATTATTGGATGGCAGGGTTCCCAGTTAACATAATTGATGTAAATTGAAGGCAAAGCAAGGCAAGTTTATTTATATAGGCCTAGCTCAATTCATACACAATGGCAATTCAAAGTGCTTTACAAATGAGCAGTAGTGTGTATTTATTAAAACAAACGTATAATTATGTGTAAAATAAGGAAAATAATTAGTTACAAAGTGGAAAGAAATGTTGTTTTAAATTTGAACGAACGAAAACGGTATAGCTACTTGTTTTGCGCAAACACGTCAGCTCTAAATTGTGCGCAAAAAGTGCTCTTGAGCATGCATAGATTCTGTTCTTACCTAAGAACAAAACCCAAATAAGAAAACATTGGTGAATGCCAGAATCTTCGTGAAAACTGCGTAAGTGGGGTTTAAGAACACATTTGTTCTTAAGAACGTTTGGTGAATGAGGCCCATTGTCCTATTGTTCACTTTGAGCTTGACTTAACCGATGGTTCTACAGTCTCATCTCTCTCAGTACTGTAGCCTATGGTAGATTCTTGTCAGACTGGAAAGAGGTGGTGTGTAGGGTGATCATTTGCTGAGTCCAGAGCTGGTGAGAATGACTGATGGAGGGATAAAGAGAAGGGGGATGGGGAGAGAGAGAGAGAGCAGCTGAGCCTCTAAACCAAATTAAATTCTCCACAGCTTTTTGCCATCAGTTTGGTATGGCTGGTAACAATAGTGTAAATGAGACACCCATGTGCCTTATCCACCTATGAAGAGGAAACCAGTCGGAGGCACAAATCACAGCTGTACCAAATTCAAAAGGCTTCGTCGATGCATTGGGACCAAAACACCTCACTGTAGTTGCCAAAAACATCTCAAATGTAGCCAGAATCCAAAACTAATCGGACTGCCTATATTATTTTCTTGATTCATTGTTTGAAAAAAACAGTTTCCCAGAGCCTAAGGTGAGATCTGTAAACGTCTTGTTTTGTCTGACCAACAACAGTGTTTCCTAGGGCTGGTCCGAATACCATTTTTTGAGCTTCGAAGCTTCGGTAGTAATGAGCATCGAATATTGGAAGCTTCGGAGAGAGGGGGCTGAACATATTATTATCTCTAATAAAGGCAGGAATCTCTATGTGTCTGTCTGTCTGTTTGCATGTTGATTATTTTGAGAACCTTTCATCCAAATGACTTCACAAGGGAGTGCAGTGTCGTATTTGGTGCAATATAGATAGACAGGCCAGACGCGTTCCGAATTAATAAACTTTTAACCTCTCAAGGATCACCCTCCCGTCAACGGGACACTTTGTGACTGGGGCGTCACCTCGATAAAACTTCCACTCATGCGCGTTTTTATAACTTTAAAGCATTAAATCTTAAAAATATACAGCCATGTACACAACTGTTACAAAGTAAAATAAAATAAAACAACTCAGCCGTAATCTGCGCAGCCAAGAGTGCATGCATACCTGTTGTCGTTGTCCTGTCAGCAACAAAGTGGTATTTTGACCAAAACTTGATTTTCATAAATCCCCAAGAGTCCAAGGAAATGTAATATCCAAGCTTTATATTCCAAAACGATCTCTTCGCCTCACAATGTTGAAGTTTCTGGCCGAATCACAATGGAAAAACGGGAAACAGTTTTCCATTTCCGCACTTTTTATCGCCGCTAGCTTCTCTGCCCAGCTTGCTAAATGCTCGAAGTGGGCGTCATCGTGTACCGACAGTCTCTTCTTCTTCTTCTTCTTTGTAGTTTATTGGCGGTTGGCAAACCAACTTAAATGTGCATTACCGCCACCAACTGGACTGGAGTGTGAACGAGAGATAAATGCAGAAAATAAATAAACCAAAATAAAAAATAAAAAAAAACGAATATTCAAATGTCAAATTTTTAAATCAAATACCAACCCACCGAACGAATATTCGAATATTCGGGTCCAGCCCTAGTGTTTCCTCTATGTTGATAGCATAGAGGCGGTGCGCCACGGTAAAATTTCCAGCGCCAAGGTATCAGAAATAGGACAAACATACAACAGGGTTTCCGCTATGTACACCACACACCACCGTTCCTTCGGCTGTTTATGAAAAGTGATAAAGTCGTAGAGCTGTCAGCTCTACTGAACTCAAGCGAACTGTCATTTGCTCTGTCTCCCCCTAGGGTGAGCAGAACAACTGGAACAGTGACAGGATGTCATCACTCGCAAAGTCATGGCAACCAAATAAACAACAGGGCGAGTACTACTTCACTCAATAAGTAATAAACAGCGACGAAAGCCGCGACATGAAATCCGCACTCACGCGGGTCCCGTGAAATTTGACAGCTACAGTTTATTGGAAAATAGTGTTGGGCACACTGACTTTGATGAATTTACTGTTTATCAGACCCCAGATGAGACAAGAAGCTAATGTTAGCTAACGCTGCGGTGACGGTCCCTTTGCCTCTGACTCTCGTTGCAGGAGAACACTGTATTCCTCTGACACGCTGTATTAACGCTACCGTTTTAAAACCGTTTTCCAGGTTAGTGGGGGTGCATACCGCTCAAAACCAACATGAAAAACGTAGCTAGTAATGCTCACTCAGCGTTTAGTTTTGTTGTTAAACTGTGTGTAAAATGAGCGGTGACGTTAAATCACTCTACGGCATTAGCAGATAAGGCCGTACACTGACGTCCAATCCCAACCGCTGAAAAAATTCTAGAGGGAACACTGAACAACCCAACACATGTTTTTCTGTCAATCCAAATTCATGGTTTTCCTTGCCATTTTAAGTCTTAAGGTTGTTTTATGGTTCTGCGGCGGCTCAATGCAGAGCTTTCGCCATAGCCTACGTAAGTGGCCTGATGTTTATACTTGTGCGCTGGTTTGTGCGTTGAGCCGGCATGTGTTTGTGTGTGTGTGTGTGTGTGTGTGTGTGGAGGGAGTGGGTGATAGAGCGAGGGAGAAAGTGAGAGAGTGACGGCGATTAGCTTCGGAGTGAGTACCGACTCTACAGCCATAGGCCCTCATTTATGAAACGTGCGTACGACGGGCGTACGCCGATTCCTATGCAAAGCTCGGCATTTATCAATTTGAACATGAGCGCAGGCTGTGATAAAATCTCACGTCTGGTCTGAACTCGTGTACGCAAGTTTTCAAGTCAGTGTGGACTTGCGGTGCAGCATATGATCAGTTTAACAGGAGAAGGAGAAGTCATCAGTTGATCACTTATCAGCAATGGCAGATCTGGCTCTTTTAGAAGACCTCTATGCGCCGGTACAACAGTGCACACGTGCCACGGTGGAGCGCTCCATCGGATTGATTAAGGGCAGATGGCTCTGTCTTGCATCAGCGGGGGGGTGGGGGGTGGACCCTACTATACATGCCAGAAAAAGTCTGCAACATTGTTTTAGCCTCGTGCAGGAAAACAGGTACCATAAATGTAGTGATGGAGCCAGATGACCCGATGCCCATAGAGCAGTGTCCAGCACAGCCCCAACTGGGGCTATACCAAGGAGACAGGATATTATACCTCACTTTTAAAAGGTACAGTGTTCTGTTTGGCAATGATATTCAATACAGGAAACATGACGATGCACAACATTTTGATTTATTCTTCAGGTTTTTGTTTCTCTTTTAAAGTGTCATAAATGGCCACAGGTGAACGATTTATTTCTGCCATTGACCGAGTTATTTCGGCTTGTTTCCCGACCCTGTGAGGAGACAGGGTCGGGGTGGTGGTCCAGCATGGGGGGCGGAGGACGCGCTCTCCCTCAGCTGTTGCCTGGTTCTGGCTCATGAAAAAAACATGAGTAAAATAAAAGACACTGCATAAACTCCGGTACTGTGTGTTTATTTGAATATAGGTACACCATGTAGGCCTAAGAGATTGCAATATAAGCCTGTATATTACTATTAGGACTATAGCATACATATGTCAAGGGTGTATAAATGAAATAAACTTCAGCTGGATTTACTACGGCAACACTGTTGACTGCATTAGTGATCTCTTTCCATTCCACATTCTTTCTACAGCCTTTAATAACAGTTTTCAGGCTGCCAAATAGTACACGTTAGTGCAAATGAACCTGAGATGTCAGGGTTTCAATCCCCACCTCTGAAAAGTGCCGCTTCTCAGCCGGATTACGTCTCGCCATGTCGTAAATTGCAGGGGCGAGGCCTCAAAACCGAGAATATATTGGGGGGGGATATTTAAATTACGATCGTTTCCAGCCGCTGCGTTTATCAATGTACGACCATTCTTACGCTCTGATTGGTGTGATACGAACGTTTCATGAATCACACGTGAAGCCTGTCGTAAGATGATTTCTGCGCTCATATCTGCGCTGGTTTCTACGTTAGGTTGATAAATGAGGGCCATAGTGAGAGAAACAACGTGTCTCCCCTGTGTTTTCTGACCAAGGTGGGAAATCTTCAGCAGGAAAAGTTAACCCTCTCCTTGATTTCATGTTTATGGAGAACCAGGAAATGAGTCGGGGGAAATACAACGCTACTAAGCCACGGCCAGGCGACGTGCATCGCCGCGACGTGTAGTTACATTTTTCCAGAGGTGCACGTCAGGCTATGGCGTAGGGTCCGGCAAGGGTTCGTGTCTCCACGTACCTACGCATGTAGCAACGGCGCAGATTTTACGCAGAAGTATAAAACAGCCTTTAGGTGCAGCACCTGAGATGTTTTAGGCAGCATCTAAGCATGAATGTAAAAAAAACAGCAAAAACGGGGCAAAAAGCGGCAAAAAAAGCACCCAAAACAGCGAAAAACAAAAAAAACTTTCTCAGATCTAATTATTGTAAGTGGAGTTCTTTAGCATGTTTTGTCTTTAAGCTTTTTGAGTGTTATCCATTATCTGCTCTAGCCTTTCCGAACGTTTTAGACACAGATATGGTAAATATCCAAAATGATGTCAAATTGTATATTTATTTTAGTGAAAAACATCAATTTTGGGGGGGAATGATCCCTAAATCCCCCCGCCAAATATGCGCAGCTAAGTCTTCCACAAACCTAGGGAAAACACTGCAAATTGATTAACTGTTGCAGCTTTACTTTCTACAAAACGTAATCTTTAGCTTCCACTTGCTGTTGCTTCAGGTAATTTAATTTTCTCTCCTCAAGTTTCTTTTGTACACAGACTTGTACCTTTTGCTCATACTTTGTACTGATGATTTAACTGGGAGAGTTCTTTGTTTGCCCAAGTCTTGAAAGTGCTCCAAAAGTTATTTTACATGGCAGGAAATTAATGACATTTTTACTTCCAGGACGCCTGAAATGACGCCTCCAACTTCTCAACTCTATTGCAGAAATATTTTTTTAATTAAAAGATAGCTTATTTCCATGCCTAATGTGTGAGAGAGATTCAGAGTGACACTACTGCATCTGTCAGAGGCTTAGATGTCATTAAAACCTGTATACACACACACACACACACACACACACACACACACACACACACACACACACACACACACACACACACACACACACACACACACACACACACACACACACACACACACACAGCTTACTGCAACATGAAAACCAACTCTTGCATGCTCGCTCAAGGCAATCTTAATGCCAACTGACGATTGAAGAGACGATCGCCAATGTTTTTTCCCTGTTGATATTAAGGAACTAAATTGTTGGAAAAACTGAAATCAGCATACGCTGCATTTACACCTACTGTGAAATGTCAAATGTCTCCAGTGAAAAAGGTTTATTATTGTAATGTAATCCACGATGGTGTACGTGTACGGTCGCCTCAGTGTGTTGGTGCGTATTGGTTTTGTGTCGTCGTTATTGTTATTTCGGTTTTCTGCTGCATTACCCGGAGCTCTTTTACTAGAGATGAGCTCATTAACATTGGGGAAACAACACCAGCCAACTTAATTCCCATATTTCATACATCTTCAGGGGATTTATTAGACATTTTGGTCAAAGGTGTGCTCACCATTGCCCATGCAGTGAAACGCCAGCGGCGAGGAAAACGAACAGGTGCGCTTGTGCGCCCACCGTTACCTGGGATATTACTTTCCAACGTGCGTTTACTGTGAAACAAACTGGAAGAACTTCAGCTACTTTCATCCCGACTGCAATGGGCCTCATCAACAAGGCCCGGGGCCCCCACTGACTCTGACGCTTAACCCCCCACCCACAGTCACTACACCTTACGTTAAAGGCTCTGACACACCAACCTGACGGCCGACCTTCGGCAGAAAAGGCAGTCAGTCAAGTTGGTCAAAAACGTGCCTCTGAACACACCGAAGCGACGCCGACTTGAGCGTGCGTTTGCGCCTGCGTGAGACGCAATACGTCTTCATAACAGCAGGCGGCACTAATCTGTATTGTCGCCCAAAAAACGCGTCACATGGGTCTGGCTGCTCCCGGATTTTACACCCGGGCATAATGGCGGCTTCGTTCGGAATACGATCTCATGTTTTTTTTCGAAGAAAGTTCACCGAAACGTGTTTTTGAAAACTTTTTAAGCGAGAAATAGGCCATGCAGTTGCTGAATCTGTCTTCATTTCAGATCGACAAAGGTCAGTTTAAAAGACTTTCGTCAGATTTTGAGAGGTGTTAGTCAGGCTCATCCCGCTCGTCATTTCCGGGTTAGCGCTCGACCAATCAGATTGGCCACTGAGTCAGACTGCCCGCCTTCAGATTCAACATGTCAAATCGGCCCAAATGAAGGCCGACGGCTCCTCCGACTGACGACGGCACGGAACTCACCGAACAGACTCAAGTCACCGACCTCGCCAGACTGTCCAACGGCCGATAATCAGGTTGGTGTGTCAGGGCCTGTACACACATCCTGGACTACTATCCCTGACCATTTCACATATTATTTATACTGTGAACTTTTGCACATCCCATGATCAATATTTTTACACACCCTGCACCAACTGTACAGCCTTCCTTCTTTCCCTTACTAAAACAGTTATGTTGCACACATTTGTTATAGTGTCTTTATACATTCCTTTTATTGTAATATATCTCTGCTGTTATGTTCTTGACTGTAGCAGTACTTTGCTTTATTGTTTATTCCCTTTTTAATATGTTTACTGTTTACTGTATGCACCCAACACACCCCAGACAAATTCCTTGCAAGTGTAAACTTGTTTGGTAATAAATCTGAGATTCTAAAAGGTCTTTATCTTAATCAATTTAATCACACAAAATCAGCAAACACACAAACACATTTTAAAAAGGGAAAAGGACTACAAACACAGTGCAACCTGGAAATTCACACGCATCCACACACCCCGACCATTTCACGGTTATCATGCGAGGTGCTTCAGTTCAAAGAGGACAGTCACAAAGACGGTGCATGCATGCCACAGAGAGTTAGCATGCGAGGGAGAACATGTTCACACACACAAAAAGCCTTGGGTCCCACACACAGCTCATTAACCTCACTTGTACTGGCCAAATGGCTGTTGTGTGTACAAAAACCTCAAATGCGCGCATTTAGCGACATGATTATCATATGACATGCACACAACTGTTGGCATGTGTACGTGAATAAATCTGCTCAACTAGCTTAAAACCTTCCTTTTCACGGGGCTGACAGAGATCATTATTCTAGTACATCTTTACTTATTGTATGTACATTTTAGTTTTTATTTCACACTTGCTTGCTTTGGCCATGCTAATAAAGCCCCTTTGAGTTGTACTGAATTCATAAAAATATGTTTGACAATGGTTATGCGGAGAAAAAAAAAATCCTTGGATGAACGATTGAAAAGGTCTGGTACAAATTTAGCCTGCAAAGGAAGACAAATTTAGGCTAGCTTTTGCCCCATTGCCCGAGGTGACACAGTACACCATCAATATTTTTCTCTCCTCGTGACTACACTGAGAAGTAATGCAGTAAAACAGGAGTCTGTAGACCACACCTTGATTCAGACTCTATCTTGCAGCCTTCAGCAATATGAGTTTACACTTAAAAAGCTTCACCAATTAGTCTGAATACATTGACAGTCATCTTAAGGTGCCCTGCAACCTCATGTTTCCATGTGTTGCATGTTTTTACTGATTGAGGATGCTCAAATTGCAATCAAGCAACTCCTGTTGAAACTGGTGACAGACGTTACTATTTTAAGAAAATTAAACTCAATGGAGGCACAATCAACATCATCAGAGAAATCAGGATGCTGTTTGACTGGAAGATACAGTATTTTTTTGAACACGTCTGCTACGGAGCCATAACGTGAGGTACAAGGTCGTGTTTCTTTAGAAATAAACAATGGATAAATGGAGTCTTTAAACGCTTCAGATGTAAAGTTATTCGCTGTCAAAGTGATGTCAAAATGAATGGCAGTCAATGGAATGCTAACGGCGGGTGAGTGCTAGGTAGCATCTTACCCCCTTGCGTTTCAGCCGCCTGGGTGCGAAAGCTAGCAGTAGCATAACTCGGTGTAGGCAACACAGATTATTTTCGTTTTTCTCGCTACTGACAGCACTACGTGACAACAAACAACATAGCTACGTGTTGAAATTGACCGGAATTCTCCTTTAAGGAACCAATACCAAAACAATGACCACAGTAAGAGTCTGTCGCCTGCAGTCATTTTCAGCTCACTGTGGCTGTTTCTGTTTGTACTATAATTCCTATCTGCAATATTTAAAACGTGCAGAATATGCAAATATCTGGCTGATTAGACCTGTTTCTATTGAAGAATAGCCCCACTAATTAAGCTCTGATAACTTGGTGACAAATACATTGCATTTCCTATACATTCGGCACGGTAATTCACAATAAAAGCATCCCACCGGTTTGCCAGTGGAAAGCTTTTAATGTGAAGCGGCAAGAGCAGGAAATGTTTGGTTTGCATAAGCAGTAACATAACAGACGATACGGCTAAAAGCGATCAGTAAACAGCCAAATAAGGCTGATATGTGAAAGTACAGACAGGAACGTAGGACTGCAAACCACAGAGATTCAGGTAGAAGCTACCAAAGTACTGAGAGCTGAACACAGAGAGAGACTTACAAAAATAAAACTCTCTCTCTCTCTTTCTCTCTCTCTCTCTCTCTCTCTAGTCTCTGGCATAGCCCCATATGTGTACAGACAGGAAAGAGACTGTGGCGTGTTGGCCGTGGTTGGCCCTGCTACCTAGCTGGACCACAGCAGAGCGGCACGGCAATTGGTTTGGCCCCGGCGTTTGCTAAAGTTGACCAACCCAAGCTCATGGAAAAACCCTTTTAGAAACAGGTAACCTGGCCACGGATGCATATGGGAAAATCAGTGAACAATGAAGTGTAAACAGAAGCGCTAAGTCACATGTGTGCACCTTGTTTCTCTTGCTCTCTCCTCAGTAAGCAATTGGTTAAATGATGCTTAAACATCAAAATGATTCAATATAATTTCCATCCGTGGCCGGTTAGCACAGTTGGTAGAGTGGGTGCAGATAGAGGTTTATTCCTCGATGCAGAAGGTCCAGGGTTCGAATACGACCTGTGACGGATTTCCTGCATGTCTTGTCTTCCCCCCTCTCTCAGCTTTCCTATCCAATAAAGGCAGAAATATATATATATATATATATATATATATATATATAAATAATTTCCATCCCCAACAGAGACACTGTTTACCTAAGGCTGCTGGTTCAACGCATGATGGAGACTGACAAACAAAGATCAGCTCAGAAGCCATGATCTATTAACATCAACTGCCATCAGACTGAATGGGGTAAAATAAAACTCTAAAACTTCCGCTAGTATCCCCTAGAGGCAGTGCTGGTCATTAACCTAACCAGACCAAAGGGGTCTCTACCAACCGAAATCCTTTTCCTTTGAGCTCCACGTTTTGCTAGCATGGCTACAAAAAATCTGCTGCACTTTACTTGGTTTTAAGGAGGTGAACAGTAATGCAGTTATTTTTGAGTCCCAGGAGACTGGGAGATGGTGAGGCTAATAATGTTGGGCCATGCAGTTTCTGAAAAGGTTCTGCAGGATGTGTGCGTTTGTGTGTGGGTGTGCGGAGGTTGTGTAGGCGGATGGGGGGGAGCTTGCACACTACCTGGCCATTATATAAGCTCCCACTCTCAGCTAGAGGGCTCTATACTGAGTGCCAACTCCCTCCCCATCCTCCTCCCCTCTGTCCTCCCATCCCCCCACCTCTTAGCCTTCCAGCTACTCTGACTCAGGCTTAACTCTGAAATACCTCAGCCTGTTGTTTTCTCTCCCTCCTGCCTCTGTGGCATCACAATCACGGTGCGCATAGTGGATCAAACAAAAGACGGGGTTTGGGACTCTAACATGGATTGGGCCATTCCTTCCCCAAGCAGGATCCGTTCATGCAACCAGGCTGGACTGACTTCAGAAGGATTTCTTTTGTAGTCTTTTGCACGTTAAATGCTGTGCCATCCCACCTGAGCCTACAGAGGTCTAGTCCCAGCTTGCCACAGGCAGATGGTGAACCTGAAACATGCCCCATTCGATGCTGAACATGACACAGATTTGATGACAAGGGAGGTTTTTAATCTGGTGCCAAAACAGTGCAGGAACATGCTGCTGGTAGCAACCAAACAACACAGATGTGGTGCCATGTATGTGGACAAAGACAGTTGGCAGGAAAAACTCTGTCTAAGAAGTGTGACGGCAAAGTGGTACAAACAATTGAGCATGGGCAAAACACCTGTTAGATTATCACAGA
Source organism: Perca fluviatilis (assembly GCF_010015445.1). Lineage (NCBI taxonomy): Eukaryota > Metazoa > Chordata > Actinopteri > Perciformes > Percidae > Perca > Perca fluviatilis. Next base: position 17,252,502 of record NC_053114.1, read on the forward strand.
CCTGCTGAAGAAAGAAGGAAGGATCAAACGCTAAAAGGCTGAGAACAAAGACATTAGACACCAAAATCCCACTGCACTAGTCAGGTGAGAAAATGAAGACGAGTAGGAAGACACTGATTGAGATGCACTCGCCCTCTGCGCCCTTTTAATCCTGCGGAGTTGGGGGAGGTCGGCAGACACCGAGATGAAGGGGAATTGTAGAGACAGTAGCCTGAGAATGCAGGCTGTGCAGCAAACATGTTTCGGGTAAAGAGCACAGATGCCTTTATACTAGGGCTGGATAATATATCAATATCGATATATGAGCCTAGATATCGTCTTAAATGTTGGATATCGTAATATCCTGATATGACACAAGTGGTGTCTTTTCCTGGTTTTAAAGGCTGCATTACATTAGAGTGATGTCATTTTCTGAACACACCAGACTGTTCTAGCTGTTCTGTTAAATGGCCTTTACCCACCGTTATTATATCAACATAACTGATGATTATTTATCAAAACTCTCATTGTGTGCATATTTTGTGAAAGCACCAATTGTCAACCCTACAAGATCGCCACAATATCGATATTGAGGTATTTGGTCAAAAATATCGGGCGATTTGATTTTCTCCATATCGCCCAGCTCTACTTTATACCATTAGAGTGTCCTCTCTTATGTTGGGCTACATCTCAGGAATGCCTGGGAACTGCAATTGTGTTATTGTGGTCTAGTCCTGGGATTCATTCAAAGAAGGCGGCCTAGATCGGTGATGCAGCATTTTATTGAATGTGAGCATTGTGGAATTTTACTGATGGTATCAGGTATGATGGCACGACAAGAACACACTGCTAGTCACACCATCAGATAAGCTGGGCACTGTATTGCACACCAGTGCTGAGTAGAAGCATAATTTTTTACAGGTACTTTTTACCATTCATCAGTGTTAAAATATCAACTTGACCTAAATGTCACTAATATTACTCCTGCAACCATCTTGTTAACTGCGCAGCCCTCCTTCAGTCGACTTTCACAGCACGCGCTGAACTAATCGATTAGTCAAAAATAAGAAAATAAAACCATTATCTTAGGAAAATCAATTCATTAGTATTACAGGCACTATTGGGCATGTTTAGTTTGGTTCCCTACATTCATCTGCTGGTACCACACAGAGCTGATAACTTCCCAGAAATGCGTTTATTGCATAAAAACACCATGACGAATCAACCACTATTATTCCACAGGCAAGAGGTGACCCACTGGATCGCCACAACATTTTCCTTTCATTTCAACCCTCAAGCAAAACTGTTTAAACAAAGCTGTTTTCTTAAAAATGGAGAGGGATTTCGGCTCATAGCCGATTACTTCCTAAAGAACAAAGAGTGTTTGGTGAATCAGTGTCCTAAGCTGCGGTCCCTCGGGTCACAGTTCACTGTGAGGCCACGGCATGGGCTCACTTCTTCTGAAGCTGACTGTTCAGAACTCAGCAGAAAGACTTCACCATCACTTCATCACCGGAGACAAAAAGACGTGGGGCTGCAGGTGTCGTGATATGACATTAAACAAACATAAGAGAGAAACGGTTTACAAAGAAAGACAAACACCTTATGGAGAGCACACGTGTCTTTCTTTTCATTTGATGACATAGCAGGAAAAATATAGTTTTCATTCATCTTCGAATGTAAGAAAAAAACATCTAAAAGGTAGTACATGATTTTCTTTTGGGGTTTCTCAATCTGTACGTGAAAGCAATTATCAAGAAAAACATGCAAATGTATAAAGGCATCCCAACTTCTATTTCAAATTATTGTTTCTCTTTGGGTAACCTGTGGAGTAGGCGCTACAATGTTTAACATACAGCACCAAGGTACTGCACATTAAACTTAGCTGCAGCTAATCTTGATGCATGTCACACACAAAAGCGTATGCCACATTGCTGCTAATCATGAGTGAATTATGAGTCAAGAATGACCAAAGTGACAGAGATTTATGAACTTCAAGGTGATGGTCTCAGAAACACACCAAAAGCCTGCAGCAGGATAAAGAAATACTCTATGAACACAGACTTTTCACAAGGAATTATTCATTTTTTCCCTCTTGATTGAAAGCAAAATTTCTCTTGATATTCCAACATTTAAAAACCTGAAAAAAAGAAAAACAAATCTGCCAGGAAGGCGGCCAGTAACATGCCTGTCTTTCTTCCTCCAGTTGGAAACACAATTGTGCTCCAAACTGCTACCTACCCATGTCTGTCTCAAATGTGACATGTTTCCACGGCAACAGGACCGTGTAACAAAATCACCACAGGAGTTAAGAAAAAGCTCCATCTTACCGAAGCCTAAGTCGACGGCTGAAGACAAGATGTGCTCTCACGGAGCAAAAAAACCCCCGACAATATTAAGAGCTTACATGAATAGGCTACATGTAATGCGGCCTGAACTGTCAATACATGTTTGGTATCTTTATCTGGCATCCTGTCTGATAACCGTCACTAAATGCTGAGAATGAGGAAAAAGGCAATAAACTCTCTACAACAAATGGTTCAACGCTAAACACCTCCGATATCTCTGCAGCAGATGCATGCAACGTCTGTGTCATGTTTCACATTGGGAGCTTTTCTACATTCTGCTATTCACTGCCATACATCTTAAATCCATCATCACCTATCTAGGCCTCTAACAATTAAAACATTTGCTGGACAATTAACTGTCTCAGAAACAATTGCGATTGACATGTAATTGTCATTTTTAGTGAAATATTACATTTTTTTTATTTATTTATTACTTTTTCAAACATATTAAAGTTGAAATGAATACCCAGGACACATCTTTTGTTATACATCACGGTTATGTGACCCAGATACGCAGGTTCACAGCCTATGAAGTAAACCACGCCTCTTTATTATCATAAAACATTGTATTTTTTTGTCCCATGACATGGTGCTCTTTGGATGCTTTTATAGAGACCTTAGTGGTGCCCTAATACTGTATCTGAAGTGGCCTGGACCAACTGCCAATTCTGCTCTTTTGAAAGCCACGATGTCTCTCTCTCATGGGTGGGCTAAAATCTCTGGGCGGGCAAAGCAGAGAAAGGGGAGTGTAAAGGGTCGAATGTCGAAGAGTAGTCGTGAGCAGGTGTAAACGCTCAGGATGAGTCCAAGATGAAGGTGACAAGATGGGATTTTTAATGTTTACCCCAATTAAGGCCAAATGAGGCAAAATCGTGAAATAAAAATTAACAAAACAATTAAAGAAAACAGAAAAATATATACTTTCAAGGAAATCAAATAAATTGACTTCAGAGTAAAAACAATAAGATAATATAACTATACAACTGTTCACTAATTGACCTTAACTCAAGTCATCTCTCTGGAGGACCTCCAACAGACTTATGTCCTACTCCCTCAGGTGTTCCGACACAGCTCTGTCTCAAACAAATACTACTGCTAGACTATATAGCCTGAAGCCCTGGCCCTCAAATTGGAACATACCAACACAACAATACAATGCAGGGTTGGCTCAGGTGAATAGACCGTAACGGCTCCATACAGCCAACCTTAATATATCTAAGAAGCTAGACATTTACAGCATATAATTTATATAATTGACATTCAAATTAGCCAAAGCCACAAAACATCTTGATGGCTAATACATGTATTACTTAAAATTCATGTCACTTCCTGTTACCCTGGAAGTCATAGAGTCATTTAAACCCAAGGATCGCGGCAAACCCTTATAACAAAGAGAGCACATGCTGGTAAGACAAAGATCATGTTACCCTCCACTAGCTTTTAAACTCAATAAACAAACACTAGTTAACAAAGACATAAGTGTTGCATGATTATTATAACTGGTGATGTTTGTGACAATCTGTATGGTTTTAAACAACAGACAATGATGTATAGATGAATGTAGCTAAGACAAAATCACCGCAATATTAGATGTAAAATATGTGGACAAAAAAGCTACGGGATACTGTGGGGAATTTGATGAATGGCTAGTTTAACAGATGATTTGAAACCAGTATGATAAGTAACAAAACATATTCACATGTCAAACAAACATATACAGGCAACCTCTTCACTCAGTCTTTAAGATAAAATAGGTAGCGCATCGCTACCGTGACAGCAGCCATGCGCCCCGTCACAGGGAGGTAACCTTGCTCCTCATGACCTCATAAGGAGCAAGATTCCAGATCGGCCCATCTGAGCTTTCATTTTCTCAAAGGCAGAGCAGGATACCCAGGGCTCGGTTTACACCTATCACCATTTCTAGCCACTGGGGGACCATAGGCAGGCTGGGGGAACTCATATTAATGTTAAAAAAAACTCATAAAGTGAAATTTTCATTGCATGGGACCTTTAAAGCATTAATCATAAAAAACAAAAACATAAAACAGAATGTGTTTAATTTCTCTGGCTTTAGACGGCTACAGCCCAGGATGTTTGGAGTTGCTATATGCCGCTAGCATAGCTTTAGCTAAACAGTAGGGGTGCACGAATCAGAAAACGTCACGATTCAATATCGATTTTTAGGCTCAAGATTTTATTCAAAAAAGATTCTCGATTAAAAAAACGATTCACTGTATGTAGCCTAAATGTAGTTACGTTTCCCATGTGACTGCAGTAGACATACAATTGTTTTAATTTTTTTTATATATGAATCAATTTTGGGAATTCTATGAATCAATTTTGAATTGGTAGAGCTTGAATCGCGATTCGAATATGAATTGATTTTTTTGCACACCCTACTAAACAGTCACACCAATAATCACTAATATAATTACAATTTGTCACATCTAAACAAAATCAACAATTACCATCAACAGTCATACCCCTACCCATACCTTAGAAAAAGTGAGCAAACAAATTGTTCTGGACAGATTAGAAAAAATAAAAGCACAAATCCCCGTGGAACTACGTTAGCATAATGTTAATGAATGACGGCCATCTCCGCTACAGCGTTGTCATTTACGGTAACGTTACTAATTAAACAAAGCAACATAGTGGATAGAACACCACTATGGACTAACTACATTACTTAAACACATGTAAAGGTGCTTTGTGGATTTTTAACATTCGAAAGCCGACTGGACTTGCAGCTGCGGGTGGGGCGTCCTCTGGTAGGAATCCATAGCATCATAGGCTAGCTAACGTTACTGTTAGGTGATGCTACGCCGGCATTGCAAAAGCATTTGATGGATCCAAACAATAGTGTGACCAATCTCATTTAAAAAATGCTCTAATGCTTTAATTATGGTTATACAAAATAACCGCGATTATGTCAAAAAATTGCAGTTAGACAATTATTTAATAATTGTTACAGGCCTACACCTATCAGATTTGTACATTTCCAGTACTTGTGTGTCTGTATGAGCTTGAAAACACACGCCAACATCTGCGCATGCATATAAGCTTTAAATACACCAACAGCTGAGAACAGTTATCATTCACTCTGGTGACTGGTGACTTCCAACGTCTAATTCTCGTTAAACTGAAAATTAACTGCAGCGATAATAGTAATGACAACTAGCGCAATAGGCAGGTGTTGAAAGGATGTAGAGGAGCAGAGAAGAGGGCCTGTATCATTAGGGATTAACCTAGCCACAGGCTCTACAAATAGACTGTCTCCACCTATAAGCCGCCAGAGCACAGACAGTTATTTGTATTGCCAGGTTGCTGCTGCTGCTGCTGCTGCCAGAGAAGAGAGAAGACAGTTCAAAGAAGCTGAGGCGGATCGGGGCTCCTGTGAAACAAAATGCGATGCAACAGAACACATTCGGGGGGCCCGGCAACATCAGAGGCTTTCACAAGCACAGGTTTTGCCTAAGATGACTGCATCGCAGATGCATGCACCAATTCAGCGTATAAGCTCTAATAATATACAGCCTAAGGCAACCATGAACAAAAAGTGCAGCAGTAGAAAACCAATATACTGTATATAAGAGTAGATAAAAGTAAAGCAATCTGTTTTTTTAAGCAAAAATCCCAATCATTTCCTTGTTGTATGCTCTCAGTTGGGAACATCTGCAGCTGCTTTTCTTTAGTTAACTCAATATTTTTGGGTTTTTCACCGTCGGATAAAACAAGAAATGTTAAAGACGTCACCTTGGGCTATAAGAAACTGTAATCGGTATGTTTCACTATTTTCTGCCATTTTATAGACCAACTGATTCACGTTAATCATTTTAATAATTAAAATAAGCATTAGTACTGCAAAGCTGAAGCCCTACTGCAAAGTTACAGATGTTTTTGGAAGATGTGCTAAATTAGGTTATTTTGACTGAAATCAAAACAACAAAGCAGGTAGGGCCAAACTATGTCAAATATTAATCAGCAACTGTTTTAAATTCATCATTTTAGTTATTTTCCCACACAAATACTAAATAAAGTTTCAGCTTCCCATGTTTGAGAATTTGCTGCTAAACTGGATCTCTCTGGATGGTTGGTTGGACAATTCAAGCAATTTAAAGGCATCCCTTCAAGTTCTGAAAATCTGATGTTTGTTTCACAATTTTTGGACAGTTAGAAAAAATGAAATGAAAAATGTAAAATAAAGTAAACAGACTGCAAATAATTTGTTGCAGCCCTAGATGCAGAGCAAATAGGGGCTATGTTTATATACAAACACTCCTTTTAATTAATATTCTCTGCATCCACAGCTTCTGAACTCTCTCTCTCTCTTTCTGGTGGTCTGATGAGTCCTGCCACTGCTGTGTGTTTGCAGCCTTAGAACCAAGAGTCAGGCTGGCCCAGTGCAAAACATCACACACAACATAACTGCTCTCTACATATACATTCACTCATTAAAATAACACTTTTTTTTTTTTAAATGTCTTTTGTGTGATAAAAATGTAAATAGGCTATACAATCTTTTTCTTAACTGCTAATTAAAGGTGCTCTAAGCGATGTTGGGTGATGTCACTTCTTGTTGACGTTCAAAGTATTGTCAAACAAAACGGAGGCTAGCTCGACCCTCCCTCCTCCTCAAGCCGTCCCCTCTCCCTCCCTTCCGTGCTTCCGAGCACTAACCCCCCAACCCCAAATCCTTCTTGCCGGTTATTGGCTGGAACGCTGGAACACGGTTATGTTTCGTGGTGCATGTTGGCCAGTTTGTTTTTGTTGGTGTTTGTGGAGCCTGGGCTGTCTAAAGAGACCGTGTTTTTTTTACAGTGTGTTCAGGGGACAGGCGCTGATGAGAGGTTTGCTGTATGTGACAATTGTTTTTTGGCTCAGACAGATACCTCCGGTTCAGGCTGGTCCTCATCCTCAACACGTGCCTTTTTCAGTGTAAGAGTAAAAAAATATGACATAACATTATTTATAATAAGTTTATTTGATTCACAGCTGCTACATATAGTGACCTTGACAACCCAACTGCATTTTACCGCAAACTTGCGACTAGTTAACTTTCTAAAGCAGCCGCAATTACTTGTTTGCTAAGAGTCGGGTCGGGCTCCAACATTTACACACGGACAACATTGTATTCAGAATATTAAATATTTTTATAGCATTTTTTAATGTGTGATTGTGTAAAGGTGTTCAAGAGATACCAACCTTTCGTGAACTTGTGAATTTCGCCAGCCGATCTCTTATTTTGATGGAGACAGACGCTGTGTGCACGGGGGGAGGGGCTCTGTGTATGTGTGTGTATGCGAGGGAGACATAAGTGACAGAGAGACGGAGGAGAGCAGGGAAAGGAAATGCAGCTGAACAAATACGCTGCGTGTTTTAAATAGCGCTTAAAAAAAAATTAATAACGAAACGCAATGTGCGGCGGCCGGTGTTGATTGTGCGGCGCACCGCCACAAATTAGTCTATGTGTGGGGAACACTGTAATATTATATTAAAGTAAGCTATCTGGCCATCCATAAAAGCTTCCTCAGTGGTTCATCATTACTGTACAGTGAACAGCAGGGCACGAGGTAACATTCATGCACAAACCAAGCAGACCAGCCTAATGACTTCCTTCATGTTTGTGCAGACCACCATTCTTTATTTTAACAAGAGCAAGAGCTGCATCCCACAAAAAAACACCTTTATCATCCATCTAATTAGGGCTGCGACTATTGTTTAAGCTATTTCTTATCTTTTTTTTATTCAATCGATATTTAAACCTATCAAAAACACATAACGACAAATACCCAATCACACCTTGCCAGAGCTCAACATTTTTTGTTTTTTTGACCTACAGTCCAAATAAATAAAAAAAAAAAATCGCAAGTAGGATTGAAACCACAGTTGACTAATCAACTGACAGAAAAACCATCTGCAACTACTGTGATAACCAATTAATTAGTTGTCTGACACTGTGTAGATATAGAAAACAATTTACTGGTCAACAATGAAAATAATTGTCAGGCCTACATTATGAAAATGAGAAAAAAAAACAAGCAAATGTTGAAGTTTAAGAAGCTGTAACTATCTCTCCACAAAGAACTGCACTTAAAGGTGCTCTAAGCGATGTCACGCGTTTTTTAGGCTACAACATTTTTTGTCACATACAGCAAACATCTCCTCACTCTCCGCTAGCTGCCTGTCCCCTGGACACACTGTAAAAAAACACGGTCTCTGTAGACAGCCCAGGCTCCACAAACTGCGCCAACCTGCACCACGAAACATAACAGTGTTCCAGCCAATAACAGACAAGAAGGATCTGGGGGTGGGGGTTGGGGGGTTAGTGCGCGGAAGGGAGGGCGGACGGGATGACGGAGGGAGGGAGGGGCGAGCTAGCCTCCGTTTTGTTTGAAAATACTTTGAACGTCAACAAGAAGTGACGTCACCCAACATCGCTTAGAGCACCTTTAACTCATTAATCAGGGAAAGCATATATAAAACTATAGGCAGTGTATACTGCAAGACCACATCTGGCTTTTCAAAGAGGGAATGGCATAGTGTTCAGCCTCATTACAGTCTGTGTAGCTGAACAGCTGGCACAAAGGAGCATGTATAGATCCACAGGCAGTGGAAACCCAGCAGGGAAAGTCTAAAAATAGCCCAAGACTCTGATCAATAACTGCTAGATATGTTCCAACTCTGCTTTATAAAAGTCAAATTAAAACAGTGTTTTAGTGCAACTACCGAGCAAACCGATTCATGTAAAAGGCAAGGTGCACCAGCGATGAAAATCCAGTGGTGGAACTAAGCACATTTAATCAAGTACTCTACTTACAGTACAAATTTGAGGTACTTGTGCTTTACTTGAGCATTTTCCATTTTATGCTTCTTTATGCTCTACACTCCATCTCAGAGGAAATATTGTACTTCTAACTTCACGACATTTGTCTGACAGCTTTAGTTACTTCTCATATTACAAGTTTTCATACCCTTCCTGTTCAGTGAAAACCACACGTCTGCACAGGTGTTGATTTTAAATGTTTGTGATAAACTGAAGGCTCAAGTGTTTATGTGTTGAGAAACGTCTCTAACCTTCTAAGATAAATACACCGTTAACTTGTCTTGAATTAGCTGGCAAACGCATAGTCACAAAGCTGAAACTAGGGACTGATTCGACACCATGAATGACAGCGACACAGCGGAGCTACAAACACGATTATAGAATACGATGCACTGCTGTAGATTAAATTACCTAAGGGTATATAAAAAGGAGTTAAAATTAGGACAACCATAAACATCTAGGCTACAGCAGTAAAATGCAACACACAGTGATGCAGCCGTAATAGTCATCCAGAAAGATGATATAAAACACTGCTAACAGAGACCATTTTTCTGCATAATGAGTTGGTTTACTTTTGATAAATTCTGCTGATAATACTTATATACTTAAGTTAAGGTTGTTACTTGAAGTGAAGTATTTTCACAGTCTGGTATTAGTAGGCTCGGAGTACTTCCTCCACCCCTGTGGATCTCTGAGAGAGTAGACCACCTGGACACTGGGCTGATATAACGGCTGATCTGCAGCCAGTGCACCGTTACACGTTTATTATGCCTGTATCAACAGGTGAAGTGAGTCACACAGGTATTAATAAAGAGGCCAGGTGACGTTAGCCTACTTCAGCTGCAGACAGACTCAGCGTCTGTCAGTTACCAACTTTATAATCACGCATAGCCTACCGTCCATGTGTGTGCATGCTTTCAAACATGAAGCGTGAAGCCGCTGTCACATTCAAAGACAGTCTGGAGGCTATCTGCGCGACAAATTGCTCTCGAGCTCGGGCTGTTTTCTCCCCAAATTCTAAATCAAACACACGGGACAGAGACAGCTCTGGTAGCCTGAAGCGAACCGCTGCCTTTCGTGTTAAAACAACACACAGCGGATGGGTTAAAAAGTGCGAGCAGCTGTTGTACTCAAGAAAACCAGCGCGTCTCAATATCAACATAAACATGCTCGTGCAAGCTTTGGCGCTCGCGGATTCAATAAAGTTTCCACTGTGTTTGATCCATAAACATTCAAATGTGACATCATCTCAGGTCCCCGGGGCTTAACATCACTGCCGCGCTGTGTGACTTGACAATTAAACGCTTGCTAAACGAGTAAAATTGTAATGATTTCAGGCTGCGCCTTACCTTCAGTTCCGCACTCTCCGCCATCTTGTATTTCTTTGCGCAGGCGTGGTGAGGTGCTGTCACATGACTGGGACGCGCAGAGCTGCTGCGTGAACGCGCACACAGCGACAGGGGTGCGTTCAGGAACATAAATGATAGAAGGAAAGAACAGCTGTAGAATTTTGTAGAATGTTACAGAAATACAGAATTTTTGTATTTTTCATTTAACCTTTATTTGCCCAGGTTAGTCTCATTGAGATATAAAATCTCTTTTTCAAGAGAGACCTGGTCAAGATAGCAGAACAAGTTTGTTACATATAAAAACAATTTACAATCACAAAACAATCACAAAAGAGGCAAAGACATCTCAAGTGCATTTCAATTAAATAAAAGTACCATTAGTTAAAACATTTGCACGTGTGGATGGACTCATGTTCTATGGTTTTAACATAACCTTAATATCCAACATCTGAAGACAGTTTTATGGGGCATTCATGTACAACAGATCACCATAATCAATAATAGAGAAAAATGTGGCATCAACTAGCTTTTTTTTCTGGCAGAAAAAGTAAAACAAGATTTGTTCCTAAAGAAAAAACCTAGCTTCAATTTCAACTTTTTCACTAGGTTCTGTATGTGAAGAAAGGTGATCATAACTAATAAATTATAATTATAATAAAATAAGTAATGCAAACAAATGTTTACAAAGTGCTTCCAAATAAAAGCAAGACAAACTAAGCAAAAGTAAAACAATAAAATAGGCATTTAAACACAGCAGCGCAAAAAAGGTAATAGAGTAGAAAATAGAAAATAGAAAAACAACACAAGCCTAACTTAATCTTAAAACTGACTTCTCTTTATTGATCCTTTTGGGATGACTTCCGCAAGGAAATTAGATTTCCAGCAGCAGATTTAAGCATCTTACAAAACAAACAAACTTTAAATAGAAAAAAGATAGAAAAAATACAGTATAAGAATAACAATAAACTTTTAGCTAAATATTTTTACAAAAAATAAACAAACAGTAAACAACAATAAAGTACAGATAAATAAAGATATATATATATATATATATATATATATATATATAGGACTGTGTATGGTATTGTGTTATTATTATACAGTTAATAAATAAATAACATTTAGCATAAATTAGCAGCTAAGAGCAGTTAGAATGTCCAGGTATGTATGTATGTGAGTAGATTATTAATAATTTATTGCACAGTGTTCTGTTCTGTCCTCTTTACCCTATTTCCTCCTCCCCCTGAGTGAGGAGTTGTAGAGTATGATGGCATGAGGGACAAAGGAGTTCTTGAGTCTGTTGGTCCTACACTTGGGAAGGAGCAGCCTTCCACTGAACAGGCTCCTCTGGTTGCTGATGACGGTGTGCAGGGGGTGGCTGGCATTGTCAGTAATGTCCAGCAGTTTGTCCAGTGTCCTCCTCTCTGCCACCGTCACCAGTGAGTCCAGCTTCATGCCGACCACAGAGCCGGCCCGCCTGATCAGTTTATCCAGTCTGGAGGTGTCCATCTTGGATATGCTACCCCCTCAGCACACCACAGTGTAGAAGAGGACGCTGGTAACCACAGACTGGTAAAACATCAACAGCAGTTTGCTGCAGATATTGAAAGACCGCAGTCTCCTCAGGAAGTACAACCTGCTTTGTGTCTTTCTGTACAGGTGGCTGGTGTGTGTTGTCCAGTCCAATTTATTATCCAGCCACAGCCCGAGGTATTTGTAGGATTGCACAGCCTCCACCTCAGCTCCCTCTAGCTGGATTGGTCGCAATCTTGGTCTGGACCTCCCAAAGTCAATGACCAGCTCCTTTGTCTTAGAGGTGTTGAGCTGTAGGCAGTTAGTGTGACACCAGAGAGCAAAATCCCCCACCAGACTCCGATACTCCTCCTCTCTGTCACCCCTGATACACCCAACGATGGCTGTGTCATCGGCGTACTTCTGTACGTGACACAGCTCCGAGTTGTAACAGAAGTCCGAGGTGTACAGGGTGAAGAGAAGAGGAGCCAGCACTGTGCCCTGGGGGGCTCCAGTGCTGCTGACCACAGTGTCAGACGTGGTGTCCTTCAGCCTGACGTACTGTGGCCTGTCAGTGAGGTAATCCTTGATCCAGTTTACCAGATAGGGGTCCACTCCCATCCTGTTCAGTTTGTCCTGAAGTATAGGGGGCCGGATGGTATTGAAGGCACTGGAGAAGTCCAAGAAAAGGATCCTCACTGTGCTGCTTCCCTTATCCAGATGGGAGTGGACTCGGTGTAGCATGTAGAGGATGGCATCCTCCACCACACCAACATTTGGCTGGTACGCAAACTGCAGCCGGTCCTGGGCGTGTTGAACCTGAGGTCTGAGGAGGCTGAGGAAGAGTCACTCCAACGTCTTCATCAGGTGTGAAGTGAGTGCCACCGGTCGGAAGTCGTTCAGCTCGCTGGGCCTGTTCTTCTTGGGAACCGGAACGATGCAGGATGTCTTCCAGACGGTGGGCACTCTCCCTAGCTGCAGGCTAAGGTTGAAGATCTGTTGTAGTGGTTCAGCCAGTTCTGCAGCGCAGGTCTTTAGTAGTCTCGGACACACTTTATCCGGGCCAGCTGCTTTCCTGGGCCGGAGCTTCTTCACCTGTCCTCTGACCTGGTCTGTGGTGATGTGAGGCAGGGATTGTGTTGAGGTGGGGGGGGGATTGTGGTGTCAGGGGGGAGATGTGTAGAGGGAAGAAGGAGAGATGGCTGCGGTGAGGGTGGGGGTGGGGGGGACAAGGACGAGGGCTGGTTAAACCTGTTGAAGAAGTCATTCAGCTCATTCGCCCTCTCCATTGTCCCCCCTGTAGCTCTGGTCTTTGTGTTGTGACCTGTGATGGTCCTCACACCTTCCCAGACCTCCCTCATGTTGTTCTCCCTCAGCTTCTGCTCCACCTTTTTCCTGTAGCTGTCTTTAGCTTCCCTCACACAGTGTTTCACCTCCTGCTGTGCTGCCTTCATGGCCTCCCTGTCCCTGCTCCTGAAGGCAGCCTTCTTCTTATTGAGGACAGCCTTGACTACCCGCGTTACCCATGGCTTGTTATTAGGGTAACAACGGACAGTCTTGATCGGGGAGACTACGTATGCACAGAAGTTCAGGTAGTCCGTCAGACAATGTGTCATCCCCTCTATGTCCTCACCATGCGGGTTGATCAGCACATCCCAGACTGTGGTGTTGTAACAGTCTCTCAGGGCACTTTCCATATCAGGGAACCACCTCCTGATGGTGCGAGTTGTCACCGGCTGTTTTTTGACCAGGGGAGTGTACAGTGGCTGTAGGTGAACCATGTTGTGAACAGACTTCCCCAGGTAGTTCTTTTTCCATCATTGGGCAATATTTTTAATTTGCATATTGTGATTCAAGTGGTCTGGGAGAAAACTAGACTTCTACACCTCTTGGCTCTGTTTTTGGCCAATTACAGGTCATTTCAAAGAGAGAAAGAGCATTCCTATTGGCTGTTCTACACATGCATTGCCCATGTGACAGAGACGGAGAGGGAGAGCTGCAGGAACAGGTCTCACTCTACTTTAAGTCCTGGCATTTCTTTTATTTCTACCCACTGCAAACTCTCACTCGCTTTTTTTTTTTTGTTCTACAGACCTTTTAATCAGATCTCACGGTCTTCAAGATGGATGGAGTTTGGTCGTATTACTGAGCAAACTCCATCCACTGATGAAGACCGTGGGATGCAATTGAAAGCTCCAGAAAGTAAATGGGCCTTGAGTTAATAACATTATAGAAGAATATTAGAACAAGAATATTAGAACTTCTATTATATTCTATATTAATGCTGTCACAAACCGGGCCGCACGGCCATGACAAAAAAAATAAGGAGATGCACTCAACCAAGCCAATTAACAAATAATGTATTAGTTTAAATCATAAAGCAAAAATAAACTTAAACTAACAGTGGGATGTGTAATCAGTGAGTTCTGTGCATGAGTGAAAGAATGTATGTGTAGTGTTGTATGGTGCAGCAAAATAAACCAAAAAGCAACCAAGGCCAGGATGACTGTGTGTCAGCAAGGGGGGGGGGGGAGCACAACTGAATCCAAAAGGCCTTTTTAAAAGTTCACTAGCTCACAGAGCCCAGGATCCTCCACTCTACTAACAACACCCTCTGCCACGCCCACCTGCAGTACCTGCAAGGAAAGCAGCCACACTTACAGGCAGACATGGCAGAGAGGGTCGTCACAATGTAGACACACTCTTATTATTTATTTTTTACTTTCTCCATTTCTCTACACTCGTTTCTGTCCTTGTGCAACCAAATTTCCCTTCTGGAGACCAATAAATCTCATCTTATCTTGTGTTGTCTTAACTAGAACGTAATGAAATTGACATCTGCGTACGAACAGTCGACAAGCAATCTATGTTATGTTGTGTCTATGTTATGCGTAGTGATGTCTACATGTCAAAAATGATGGTTGTTGTTGTCTTGTTTTTCTTGTCTTTTGTGTCAAAAATGCCTCGTGATTTCTGCTGCAACCGAATTTCCCCACAGGGACAATAAACAAACAAACCAATTTACTCACATTTGGATTCTTGAGTCTTAACTTGTTGAATGACCTAGACATTGCTGACAATTCATTCATTGACCTGTTTCTCTGTTTGCACCCATTAAAAAAGCAGCTATGTGATATGCCTGGATTTTTTTCAACATTAACAGCTGAAATGATATTCAAACACTCCCATGAGTAATTGATGAAATTCTATTCCACTGGGTTTGGTTTTTATGTCAAAGCAAACAACATTATTAGTCAAATATGCAGGACATCTCTGGCCATAACAATGTGGACCAAACAGTCTCTCTTTCAAATATCAACAAAAGACCTATATCATGTCTCATCATGCCATCTTTATAAAACTGTGCCATCAGTGCCACACCTCAACATGCTCGGCTCATATTCCCGATGCCAGCGCTGACTTAAGACCAGCAGTGCCAAGTTGAAGACACATCTTTCTTCAGCTATCTGAGTCTATTCTTCCATCCAGCCTGTAACCCAACTACTGGTAATCTAAAAGCATTACTGTCTGGAAGATTAGATAGATAAGATAAATCTGACGAATTGCAATGTATATTGAGCTAATTTCTTTGATAAACTGAAATGTATTGTTCTGTCATAGCAAAGCTGTTAGATCCATGTGAATATCTACAATGCATAATCATACATACTGTTCATTTGGTCTTGTCAGGGGTGTGCAAGGTATAATTAATACTGTGCCTGGCATCAAAGCTAACAAAAAAAGCTATTTTCTAAAAAATATATAATATGACTTGAGCAGAAGGATGGAATGCAGAATAATGAAGTCAGGTGTTATTAGATCTGTTAAAGTGACCCTGAAGGTCAATGAAGAATTTCCAAGAAACAGCAACCAGAGTATCACACATTCAAGCATGTTTTCTTTTCTTGAGTGGATCATATTTTCATGTAATTTAATACCAGCCAACTCCATTGTACTCTTGACTTGAAGTGTGTATATTAGTGTAATCTTTCAAATCTCACAAAAACTGTGTTCAAGCTGGGGGAGTACGTAGATCAGCCTATCATACTTATTAACGATGACAAATACAACCTCCCTCTTATGTATCTTTCTGCATTTAGTCCGTAAATAAGCTGGCAGAAAAGCAGAGATAGTTGTACGTGAAAGTTCTGGTATCCCCAAGATGATCATATATCAAAAGGAATGATTTCCTAAATGTTTGCGCTGAGCTGAACTGTCTGCTGTGGTCCTAATAAAACCTGAGTTTCAAACCTGAGTTCATTACCCGAGAAGCCCACCATCGCTGGTTCCTTCTGTGACGTTGAAGTTTAAGGTGTGTGTCAAAGGCAGAGGGATGTGTGATTTTTACAGAGCTGTGAAAGAGTGTGTTCTCACATTCTATATCACAGTGTGCAATGGAAACTGCAAGATTGGCCAAGCATCTGTGATATATAACAGATATATAACACGTGCGTCTGAAAATGACCAGAGACCCCTCTCATCCAGCCAATATGCTTTTTGTCCCCCTTCCTTCAGGAAAAATGATGCGTAATTAAAAGCAGAACTAATTGATTCCGTAACAGCTCCAGACACTTGTGTTTTATTTACTCTGTTAGAGTATTTCGATATGTTGAGGCAGATGTGTATTGGTATTGTATTGTTTTTGTCCATACAAGGCACACACCAAGACAAATTACAATCAAGTTGTCACTGAAATGGAAATAAATGATTGAATCTGAAACTTGAAAGTGTGTGCTCCTTATAAAAGTTTGGAGAGCAAGCATCAGCTGGTTCTGTACTGAGGACATTTTGCTCGGCTCCACAGAGGTTTTTTAAAAATTATTTTTCTACGGAAAGTTCTATTTTACACAACAAGGTTAGTTTACTTATAATGGGGAGTACTACTCAACCCTTGTATAATGCCATCTGTGGCTTTGGAGGGAGCTTGACAAAGTCTGAAATAAAAAGAGCTGTATACAGTAAAATTAAGTAGTAATCACTTTCTTTGGTTATGTGCCCTTTTGTCAAGACTTGAACATTCATACTTTTAATTTTTTAAAGTATGAGACCCTGCAAAAGTGCAGAATAGAGAACAAAACGTTGTGTCCTTCCTGGATTGTGCCTGGAGATTTGAGTATTACATTTTACAATTAGAAATCTGGGAAGTGCCAATTCCAAATATATCAACATAGTTATCTCTTTTATTTCTATTTATTTTATTTCTATTTCTATTTATTTCTAATGTATCACTATATATTAGAAATATGAGCTCCCTAAGTGTCCATGCAAGATACTAAACCCCAAATCAAATTGCCCCTGATGCTGCGCCATTGTTGTGTGAATGTGCAGGAGGCACCTTGTATGGCATGGCCACCAGTGTATGAATGTGTGTGTGTGTGTGTGTGTGTGTGTGTGGTTGTAGTGGTGGTGGTGGGGGGGTTGTAAAGCACTTTGAGTGGTACTTAAGACAAGAAAAGCACTATATAAATGCAGTCCATTTACCATATTTTAATTGGGCTACTTTTGGCAAACAAAAATGAAGGATTCAATGTTTTTTCACCAGAATAATGGAGAATACTTTGACACAGCATTTGGGCATTGATGTTGGAAAGTGAAATAAACAATATAATCGAACCTTTAACTGAATACATAAAATCTGGAAACTCCAAAGTGTTAATATAATATGAAGGCTTGGGTAGAGTAGTGGTCAGTGCCTGAATTGGTCCAAAAAAGGTGTCAGTACCCTAATTCAGAAGTTGCATGACATAAACCTGTCAAGTGTCTTGGATATATTCATATGTATATCTGGTAGGGGTGACCCCGAATAGTCGACTATCTAACGACCTGATTCGACTACTAATCTCACAGTCAACTCATCGCAGTGTCTGAAAATGTGGTTATAAATCAAAGAGTCATTCCATTAGATCTATATGGGGGTGCTGAATGTCTGATTTTACATAAAGGAGCTTGGTTTTTCCTAATAAAACATGATACATAGCCTATTTTAGTATACATATCAGACTGTATTACAGAGTCTATGATATTAGCGTAATAATACCATTGATAACAACTAGAAGTAAGGGTACTCATGTGGACAAAAATCAGAAGTGCCCCCCCCCCCCAGTGGGCATCCTCTAGCTCACCCAGTAAGAGCGTTCGCTCCATGTTGGCTGGGTCCTGCGGCGGTGCGGGTTCGAGTGCGGCCTATCGCCCTTTGCTGCGTGTCGTTCCCCATCTCTCTCCCCCTTTCCAGTCAATCCACTGTCACTATATATTAAAGGGAAAAGCCCCCCAAAAAATAATCTTAAAAAAATAAAAAAACTGCCGGCCCAGTGCTCAGTACTGGTAAGCCCTGGCCCATTACAGGCACTGGTAGTGGTGAACTTGGATTTGTATTCGTAAAATAAAAAAATAAAAATTAAAATTAAATAAATAATAATAAAAAAAAGACATTGAAGACATTTGTCACTTGGGGGTTTAGTTTGATGCTACTGCCTTCTCTATACAATCAGCGTGAAGTACAGTCAGAAGAAATGTCTAAATCAGACACCAGGATGCCGTCTAAAGGACCAGACGGTTACAGGAGAAACTCAAAGCACAGCAAAGGGTTTAGTGCCTGTAAAGCCAGTAGGTGGCGCCATATCATTTCAAATGTAGATGAATCCAAAATCCCATGAAGTGAACTCTCAGGTCCAGATCCTCTTGAGTGTTTTGTGCTGAATTACTGCCTGTATAGCCTATTTGTTCCAAAGCAATGACATATTTGCTTGGTACAATGGTTTTATAGTTCCACACTGAACTAAAATTCACTATCACACCAAACACATTAGGCTTTATGCCCAAATCCATTTTCAGAAAATGGTCCTTCCCTCAAGGTCCATACAAAGAATCTATTGACAAACTAGTTCTGCTGCTTGTTTCATATGAGAGCGAATCCCAGAGGTTTTATTATGTCATTATGTAGCGCTGCCATCTGCTGTATTGTTGATGGCCAGTGATGGGACAGGTGTCCGCTGACCACACATGTTTATACAAGCAAATGATTGATCAGTAGTACACACTGCAAATACTGTGAGACAATATGATAAAACATCATTCTTCTTTTAAAATGTTTGATATTACTGTGTATGGATTTATTATCTAAGCTTGTGTAAATGCACTCACTGTGGAGCAGCAGGAAAACAAACAGCTATTTACCTTAAGAACATGTAAACAACACTAGGAGTAATATGGATAAGATCCTCGATTACAGCACTGTTTGTACAATTCTATATTTTGATATTAATATATATCAATTTACATATGTCATGATATAGAAAATGAACTGAAAAACAGTTTATAGATATAATATATGGATGAAAAGCTGACTAATCCCAGTGGTAGAAAGACAAGAGAATGTTTGCTTAAGTACACATTTGAGGTACTTGTACTTAACTTGCATATTTCCATTTTCTTCTACTTTGTATGTCAACACAATTACATTTAATTTAATTATTGCACTTTTTACTCGAGTACATTCATTTTACAACTAAAGTTACTTTTTCAATTCAATACTTGTCTCCTTGAATTTAATAAAAAATGTGGAATGCTTGATTTTTACTTGTACTTACAAGTACTTCTTCAGCAAACATATTCAATCAAATTGATGCAAAAATCATATAAAGATCCAATATTGCCAAGTGACATTTTTCACAGTGCAAACCGTGGTGAGAAAGAAAGAACTATGAAAAACTCTCTGATAGTAAATAAATTCATATTTTCCCACAGTATTTATGATCATATTGCCAAACCTTAAACAATACTAGGTACAAAATCCTGTTGGGTGGGCCAATATATTTGTTTCATTGTTTTGTTTGTTTGAAACATTATTTTCTTCAGCACCTTTTCTATAATTCACTTTTTTTTTTTAAATTTTCAATTATTTTGTCAATTATTTTTGTTTTTCTTATATGCATGAAATAACCCCTCATGTTCACCAAGCAATACAACATCAATATATCATTAAGTTGTGGTAATATGTAAACGGGGCACTTTACTTGGTCTCATCTAGTATGTAGTTTATTGCCAATGCGTCATATACAGTACATGCACCACAGAGCAATGTGGGAACACAGGGCACATTTTGAATGAGTGCCTTAAGTCCTACTTTAATTTTTAAAGTTGCATAATTAAGAAATTATCATGAAATAATTTATCATGCCAGTAGTCAGCAGCTTTCAGGCCTTTGGTCCTCAGTTTACAGTTCAACTCGGAGGGTTTTCAGAAAAGCCTGAAATCACCTTGTTAAGGAGACTTTTTTCCCCCACTTGTCACTATGAATGGATTACTGAACGGGCCTACCGGGGGGCCCCGAGGTCAGGGCTCCAGGGCTAAAAAGAGGCACAAAACCACTACAAACTAAACGTTAAATGACCACAAAGAAATGCAAAACTACAACAAAAAGATCCAATTTTACCACAAAGAGACACAAAATGGCCACATAGAGAAGAAAAAAAAACACAAAAATAAGCTAAACGGCTACACAGAGAAACAAAACAACTAGAAAGAGACGCAAAACGACCACAGAGTCAAAATGACCACAAAGAGATACAAAACAACAACAAAGAAATGAAAAATGACAACAGAGAGACACATACCGCAAAAAGAGACAAAAGGAAGCCCAAAGAAAAAACTAAACAACTACAAAGAGAGCAAAACGTCCACAGGGACTTAACATGACCACAAAGAGACACAAAACGACAAAAGAGACACAAAAAGACTTTAAACAACACACACGGCCATGTCACTATGTAGTCGTTTTGCATCTCTCATGTATGAGTGTGTGTGTGTTGGGGGGTCTTTTACAAGTCTGTGGCCAGAGTCCCATTGTCACATAATCCATCCATGCTTGTCACCGCATATCAACCTTAATCAGAGATTTCTTAATGATAAACAGCTAAATAAAAAGACATTAATCAGCCAATCATTCCCACAGTAGTTCAGTTCATCTTCGCGGGCCTTGTTAGTATTCACAGGGAACCGGCTTTGCCATGGAGGGCAATTACGTTCACAGAAAATTAACATTCATTGTGTGTCAGTGACATTATGTGAGTATCTGTCTCAGTATGAAGCGTCCAGGGGCCGAGAGCCGTGTAATCAATATCTATTAGTCCTCCCATCAGAAGAATTAGATTTCACTATTAGATCAGCCTGCTCCCCTGACTAGACGTCAAACATTATAAGTTGACTGGACATGTTATGCACTGATGTAGCCGCCTAATGAAAGAGATCATGTTGAGCTCAAATACAATATTAGGAAATATGATCCATTTGATGAGGAGCTCTTCTGTGTGGAGGCCAGTAGGTGTCAGTAGGTGCTTACACCAGTGGAAGAAACAGAAAAGGGAAGGATAGAAAGCAGAAAGTGGCTTTCACATTTTATTAATATTGACATGGGTACATACACAAATGGGGAAGGTAGATTGTGCCAGAAATAACAAATGAGAGAAAATGAAATGGAGCTGTGTGAATGGCAGATTACACACACTTTTGTTTTTTTTTACAGTGTCTTCTTCTTATAAAAAACACCATCAGATGATAGGAAAGGTTTTGGTTTAGTCTGTTGTGACTTACAGATGCACGTAATGATAGAAAAAACCCTGAAACAGAGAAAATGATGGGATCAAATTGGTGTTAAAATACTCAGTCTAAACTGTACATGATATCTATAAATGGCTCAACTGTTGTTGTCTTTTTTTAAATTATCACTTCAAAGTTTGTGTGACAGAAAATATTATTATCATTTAATGTCAATCCTGAACGGCCGTTGAAGTAAGTGCTCATAATAATGTACTCTATTTTAAACAAAGATTTTTGATTAATGAATTTGGTATAGGACGGCATGGTCAAATTCCGAAATGTTGCCCATTTAAAGTGCTTAACGACATACACAGTGTTACAAAGAATCTAAACGATAAATTAAACCAAAGACGAGATAAATAACAAATATAATGTAAAAACCCAAGACATTCAAACAAGCAACAAAAGCTATAATAAATGAGATACATTTTGAACTCAATATCACAATTATACGAGCCATTGCACATCGTCACGTGATATATATATGTATATAGTGCTGTTTTTTCTTTTCAGAGTAGACTCCTTGGTTTTGAGCTTTGTAGCTTCAGATCAACAATCCTTTGAATGAACTTCATGTTTAAGATCTGTTTTAGTCAAGAGTTCAGTTCTTTTTTGGGGGGGGGTGGTGGGGGTGTGTGTGTGTGTGTGGAGGGGGGAAGTGTACGCTGCCAAAACCATCTCCGAGTCTTCACTTCACTCAATCTTCAGTAAAATCAGTGGTGTATCTATACAGCAGGTTGGTAACCCTTGGGTTGCAGGTGGGAGTTGAACACATGAGAGCTCTTGAGGCAGACCAGTGTGGGTGAGTGTATTTGTGTGTGTGTGTGTGTGTGTGTGTGTGTGTGTGCGTGTGTCTTTTTGGGCTGGGGGGCAGGGTGGTGCAGGGTGGTGCCGGGCACTAGGGAGGCAGCAGCGGAGGTTTGAAGGTGCAGGCTCCGGTACACTGACGAGGGGTGAGCATCTTGCAGGAGAAATGGTGAAGGGCGTCATGAGCTTCTGGGGAGGAACGAGTCCATCAGTGAGAACATGCAGACAAACACAGACAACACTCACAAATGATTGCTCAGATTACAGGTGTACGTTTATTTTATTTTTTTGTCTCTATCACCTAATGTTAAATGATAGGTTTCCAAGTCTCTCTTAAAACAACACTACCATGCTCATATCTACACTGAAACTGTTTCTTGGCCATTGTAATTGATCCTCGTGTCAGTATTTAACATACGTAACTTAATTTACGAAAGAACAACAAACTTTTTTTTCAAAGCTATAGTGCAGTAATGACAACAAAACTGTCATAGAAACGTTAACCCTGTGTTTAAAACGGGAATGACAAACACTGACACATCAAAAAGCTTTAATAAGCGTAACACGCAAAATTGTCTTTAAAAGTGCCTTCCCATGAGATCATGTTGTAAGTGATGTGGGACAAAATCCATAGTCCTTCTTCTATGTAAAAAAAAAAAATTTAAAAAATACTTCTAAAGTTTAGTTGAAGCTTATTGAAGGCTTCAGCAGTCTGAGTCACACATAGAAATCTTCCACTTGATATTTTTAAGTACAACATTTTCTCTGTGTGATTTCATGACACAGAGACAGGTTTTCATCCAAATGTAGTGTCAATTTTAACCGCATTTTCAGATTGGCAAAAGAAAATGAGAATCAACGCGCCTTCCCATCCAGTTTGTTCATCGAGACAAACAGCTGGAGATGCTAAATTCTCCAGTCAAATGCCATTCAACCATCGGCGCAACAAGATGACGTAATTAAAAGAGTGCCAGTCAAACTCAAACTGGGGAAAACATGATGGAAATGCGGCATTTACGTTTGTTTCATGTTGAATTAAAGATGAAGGTTACAGTTGCCTCATGGCTCCACACACATCTGATGTTTTCATCTGCCGCTATTTTAAGTCTCTTCAGTGGACATTTTTTAACTTACATGCTTCATATACAGTAGATCACAATGTATTCACTAAGTCTGTTTCGTTGCACTTCGTCGCATCTTGCTTTTATCGATACATCAACTTTTCCACCTCAGCCAAGTGATTATTTAATTTTCAGTGTTTCCACTCAGGCTTTTTTATGTGCACACAAACACATTTATAGACAGTGTTTCAATGCTGAGTGCTGGTGGTGGGTTAGTGACAAAATTAAAAATGTAAAAGTCTGTTGGACGAAAGACACTTAAATATGACTAATTCAGATTGCTGACACCTCAAATTAGCTTTTTTATTTTATTTTCTAGTATATACAGTATATTTTATAATATTTTGCACAGAACAAGTATTGTGGATTCCCCATCACATACATTGAAATTGCTTGAATGGCTCTCTTTACAGCCATAATGGACAGGAAGAACAATTAAAGCGAGTACTTTCCATGCACATATGGGCATATGTTTGTTGTTCAAAGATAGCCGTGAAAAAGCGAACCTTTCCTTTAATGGTGTCTTACTACAAATATAATTTACACTGATCACAGGAGGTGTTTTATAAAAAAAAAAAAAGTAGCACTTGCATATTTATGTTTGTAGGCACAAAATGACATGTATTCATGTTCCTCTTTTGGACCAGATAAATTTACCTTTTAGCTTCTGCTGTATTGCATAACGAGCCTTTCTCTCTTGGTCCAACTCGCTGCACAAAGTGTCTATCCAAAAATAAAACATAAATGGTCAAAAAAGGAATTAAAAAAAAGAAGATTGAAGTGAGCTGCTGCGTTGCATCTGAGGTAGAGGAGTGTAATGCATGCCGCTTGCCCCTATGGTATTTAGAGTGACCCTCTCTGTGTACTTGAACCCTGTATTTAAACATCTGTAACATTAAACCAATCCTTTAACGGGTGGCATTAGTTGCTGTCTTCTGCATGTAACTGATACAGCACTACATAATGGTCTGTCCATTCAATTTTCCAGAGCATGATTTAGGAGAAAATAACCTTTGCAAACAAAACAATGTGGTTTCAGTTTCACCTTCTGATATCTACATAATAATTTACTCGACTGCAGGAGAAGAAATATGGAGTTTACAGGAAAAAGGCTGGACACAAATCGCTAATATTTCAATATGCAAGTGTCACTTTTCCTTTCTTTTTTTAGTTCGGGGCTAGTTGGTTCAGATTGGTTGATATGGCATACAGTATGTTACTTAAATGTTGTTTTTGTGGCTCAAATTATTTTTTCCCATAAACTTAAAGAGCATTGATCTACATCCGCTTTACAGTCATAATCTATGGAGGAACAAAGTACAGAGAGAGAGAGAGAGAGAGAGAGAGAGAGAGAGAGAAAAAAAAAAAAAAAAAAAAAAAAAAAAAAAAAAAAAAAAAAGAGAGACCAACCTCGAACAATCTGCAGCTGCTGGACCATTTCCTCTCTGTAGGACAGCTCACGCTTCATTTGATCCTGAAAATTATCTGAACAGTACCGAAGGCCACATCAGATGGAAACTCTCTGACATTGAGGGGATACATTTAAAGACACGTTCCTGGATTCAAAGAATAAAATACAACTGGCTCTTCTCCTAACACGGGCCGCAAGCACATGGTTTAAGATGCAAAACACAGCTCTCTGGGACTTGAACTCACTTTTGTCCTACCTTTTAAATGCTGAAATTCTCTCTCCAACTTTTTCCTCAACTCCACTTGTTCGGCAAGCTGCTTCTGCAATTCCTCTGCAAAGCCAAAAGCCCCCCCCCCAAAAAAAATTTGTCAATTTCAACACCAACTTATTTTTTCATCTGCTGCAAGGAAATGTAATTAATTATTCACCCTAAAACCCTGGCACATACCCCATCTGACATCTACAGGAGGAAGTGATGCAATAAGAAAGCATGCACCGCACTATAGTAACGTTAAGCTGGCCAAAATATACTCTGACAGGGATGACATCTGTGACAGATGCAGAATGGACAGAGCAGATTTACTTCACATGTTTTGGTCATGCTCCAGATTGAGAGAGTTCTGGGCATCAATATTTAAGGTCTTAAATGAAGCCTTTGATTTGGATCTACAACCTGGGGGGGGGGGTTATAATGCCCAATAGTAAGGAAAGTGTTGTTGCTTTTGTAACCTTAATTGCAACGACGGAGAATACTTATGGAATGGAAATCATCTACACCACCAAAAGCCTCCACATAGCTTTCTGATATTATGATGTTTCTAAAAATAGAAAAAATCAAATACTTTCTTAGAGGATCAACCAGAAAATTTTACAAAAATTGGGACCCTTTACTGGCTTACATTAAAAGACTTACTACACTTCCCTCTTAATAACTGCTAAGAATTGTAAAGCACACTGATTCCACTATTTTGCTATCATGAGTAATAGAAGAAAGGTGTTGTTTTTTTTTTCTTTTTTTTTTTATTTGTTTCTTTATCTGTCCTCCTTTCCTCGGCACAAGGGTTTGTTGTGGGTGGGATGGGGTTAATAGAAAGATGTCTTGTTATAATTGACATTGTAATGTTGCACTGTATATTGTATCTTCTCTAAAACAATAAAAACACTTGTAAAAAAAAAAAGAAAAGAAAAAGAAAGCATGCACCATAATGCAAATAACCCCCAATAACAACACAAATAGGCTACCTGCAAAAATCATTAAAAAAACGTTTTCTTCTCTATCCCAATCTACCTCACACCAATTTAATTCCACTTACTATGATATATTTTGAGTTTCTGCACACTAAGATTTATGTCAGGCCAGTAAACCGACTTCAGGTGCGTTTACATCCTTGGTAACAACCATTCCGCCGCTTTCCTCCCGCTCGCTGCCACAGTAATTGCCATGCATTGCCCGGAGGTTGAGACGATAATAATGGAGTCCCAGGGTTTTTCCAAGCGTTGTAAAATAATTAGCTGCCGTGCCTCGGGGTTATAGCTCTGTTCGTTAAAATATTAATAGCCTCTAAACGATTTCCTCTTACAATAATAAGTCAAAACTCCCACATCTCGTGATTAAGTGGTTAACAACTATGGAAACACTTTAGGCCTAACAAAATGTAAATTGACATTTAGATTTTGGCACGTCATCTTTAGCAGGCAGTGGGCCTTTAGCTGCATTTAAAACGAGGTGGAATGCAATGTTTAATATTAATATAATACCCACGTTTATTATTATTATTATTTTTAATTAAACAACTCTAATTCAACTCTAGTTTAATTTGGGTTTATAGATTTCAGAAATTCAACCTAAACACCATTTCAATGGCTATATTGAATTGCATCTTATTTCTTACATTTAAAAATAACAAAAGCTGTCTTAATCAAACGTGCTGATCGGGCCCTGTGAGTCGTTCAGCTACTGTGTAAATATATATTTGCTGGCTGGCAAATTACAAATCAAAACAGGAATAATTACTGATGACAATGAATGACAGCTGCTACAGTTTTTCCTCTCTTGACCCTAAAAAAAAGCCTCTTACCTTTAGCCATGTTCTCCAAATCTCTTTCATGCACGCTGATATCGATGCGTAAAGCTCCATCTGCTGCACAACAACAACAACAAAAAGAACTTGATTTAACCTACAAATAAGTCATCTATATAACAAAGATACAGGAAAGGGCTTCCGGAAAAAAAAAATACAGTAAAGCAGATAAAATAGATTTGTATGGGTGGATTTTTTATTATTTTTTTAAAATATAAAAAACAGAATAATTAGAAACCTTGTCTGTCCTTGTGCTCCTGAAAGGATGTTGCGTTGCGTTGGTTCTGAATTTCAGTAACGTGGTGAACACCTAAACATAAACAAGGCGCAAACATTTCAAATTAAAAGAGACAAAAACGCCCCAATTTGCATTAATAACCGAACCTTAGATTGGCTAAATAATTACCGTTGGATCTGCGGGGGCTGCTCGAGTGTTTCGACACAAACGACGAAGGCTCGTTCAGGAGCACGTGGCCGTCCTTTTCATGAGCGTACACCTGTAAAATGAGCAGACAATCATGTTCAATAACGCAGAACAATTGGATGTCATTTACTGCAGTTCTTTACATAATTGAGGCCTTTTTTTCTCTTCAAAAAACCAGCAGCCCTGCAATTTGTTGTGAAGATGCTGAAGGTTTTGCATTAAAAACACTAATGCGGTGGTAAAAGAATGCTTTAGAACTGAACAGACAATGGGAATAAATCAGGATGCATTAGGGTTTTATACTTTGATTATCCTGATTGAAAACGGCGATACATTAGTACAAATGACATCACAAATGATATTTCTGTATGTGTGATCAATTCTGATCATAGAGTTAAACATCGGCCTTGCTGCCTTGCTCAACGGCACTTCAAGAAGGGGCGGTTACATGACAATTTCCCCAGAATTTATTCTTATTAATGTTTAGAAAATATGCAAATATCTACATCGGGATGTTTTAAATTCCAGGCCAATTGAACCTGATTACATTTTTATCGGCCTCCACTCTTCTATAAACTATTTTCATATTCTCCACAACTGCGACAATTCGACTTCCCCCCACGGGGACCATTAAAGTTTCATTTAATCTAATCTTACTTCATGAAGAGGAGAGCCATTACGCATCCGTCTGTCCTCATCTGATGAGCCAGTGTGCACGGAGTGCTCCGGTGATGCTGATGCTGCGGGGCTGGAGGCGGCAGGCTGCTCCTGGCTCTCCTCAGCACCCGAGGAGACCCGGTCCGGCCCGGGGGAGTCATGGTGCTCCCCTCCCGGAGAGATCTGGATCGCTTCCTCCTCGTCTTGTCCTCGGTTGGACTCCACATCCACGTCCGGGTCGTCGTCGTCCTCGTCCACCGCGCTGTCCCTGTCCGGTGATATCGATCTATAACTGGAGCTCTCGCTGATAAAATCCGGGGACAGGTAGCCAGGGCGCGCGCCGTAGCTGTCTCGGTTGCCGTAGAGTTTGGCGATGGTCTCCGCGTCTTTGACTACGGGTCTGAAGGCCGAAATGTAGTTGATTTTCCTCTGGGGGGTCTCGTCCCCGGACTTGTCCTCGTCGTTCCTGGTGGATGATGACTGGGAGCTGGAACAGCGCTCTCCGGCGTCCTGCTGATGGGGAGGGTGGTGGTTGGTGTCTTTGGGTGTGTTTGCGCCCCGATCGCTTTGGTCCGATAGGTCGAGCTCTCCCTGCCGGACGCCTGGCAGCTCTGGGAGAGGTTTGGGTGGAGACCCCGGGTAGGGCGGCATGGGTAGGCCGCCAGCTGTAGGCCAAAACATAGGGAAAGCAGGATAGAGGGCGTCCTTCGCGCCAGGCCAAAACACACCAGAGATATTGGTTTTGTTCGCATCAGGCAAACCGTCGCTCTTTTTCTGACACAGTCCATAGCTGGGGAAGCCATAGGGGTGGTGGGAGAACAGAGGTGGGGGGATTTTCTGAAGCATGCCAAAGCTCTTGCTGGGCACTGGGATGACTGGGTAGGTCCGTGCGCCGCTCGACAAACTCAGGTTATTATTTCCCTGATTGTCGTCGCACCGTAAAGTTTTGTGAGGGATCTCAGGGGAACTGGTTTGGGCCAGGCTGGACGAGGCCTGTGATTTCATCGACGAGGACATTCCCGAGCCGCTCATGGGCAGAGTCCTCTTTCTACTCCCCCCGTTGAACATGGCCTTAACATCCTCCCACGCGTGGTGAATGTCATCGGATTGTTTTTTGTCCGTCAGTTTCAGGTGGCGTCTCCACGAATTGAAGTTGGCCGCGTCCGGCTGCAGATACTTGGACTCTGTGGTGCGATGAGAGTGGAAAATGAATTTATTTGGGGAGAAATACATGTTGCAAAAGCTGCACTTGATGCACTTTGCTCTGGAGCTGTTGTATCTGGCGGGTATGAAGCTGCCCCTGGAGCCCCAGGCGCAATCGTGAGTCACATCAAATGCGAAATTTTCTGGTAGCTTTGGGGGGCTGTGCGCTCCCAGGAAGGACTTGCAGAGCCTCTCGGCCTCCCGTTTGGTGATCATGCCGCAGCGCCTGGAGGAGATGGGCATTGCTCCGGCGCGCCGCAGGAGCTCCAGCTGGACGGGGGTGCACTGCACACAGGTGATGCCCAAAGCGACCCGGCGGTTGTGTATCTCGTTGTAGCTGTAGTTTTTCAGCAGGGTGTTGGAAATCTGCGCCAGGCAGAGTCTCTCCTTACCGTCTATGACCAGACATACGATGGGCACCCCGTACAGGGCAGTCTCACTCACTTGGTTTGGTTTGAGGGAGCTGGGGCCGGAGAAGCTCGGTGCGTCCTGCTTTGAACTCGGGGAGGAGCTGGCGTCTCGTCCCGCGTCTCGAAGCTGTCCGGGCATCGACTCCATCCCTGGAAGCCTATCAATCAAAGAGAACACTGGAGTGAGCCTGGGGGCGGGGAGGGAGGGGGCTGTTTTGACACGATTCAAAAGCACAATACTTTTAAGTGCATCATCTTCAAATTATTTAACTCGTCTAATATATGCTAAATATGTTAAAGACAGAAAAATAGTGTCCAAAATGTGAGTGAAACAGAAATGATACGAGGAAAGTGTCATGTTTTTATCCAAAAAAATCTGGTAAATATGACATAACAATTATCATCATCATAATAATAATAATAATAATAATAATAATAATAATATTATTATTATTATTATTATTATTATTATTATTATTATTAAGTAGGCTAGCTGTAGCAGTAGTAGGCCTCTTAATGTTGACATTCATGGGGCATAATAATAATCATCATAATAAAAGATCATAGACAACATTCATTTTAATATTAAAAGAATACCAAATATAACTAACGTCCGGCTTTTGCAGGAGTTTATATTGAAAAGTGAAATCAATCAGACGTGTTGTTAATCATTTCTCGTATCGGCTGATTCCTCCGTGTATTTGGCCTCCTCTCTCAGGTTATCCTGGATCCTGCGCGGAGGTGGATCTGCTGCTCCTCTTATCTTCAAATCGGCTCAGTCACTTACTGGGCAACTACTTACGAGTAACATAAGATCCTTATACGTGGATAAGGACAGAAGGAAAATGCAGCCTGAGCTGCGCCAATGCGCTTAGCAGAGAGGAAAAGAACAACTATAAGCTGCTTTTCTGGCAATTACGCATGCAGATCCACGAGCGCGTCTTTCGCATTGTTAATGAAAGACTAGCCCAATATATAATTAAAGGCTTCTGCGCAGATTAGCCTCAGACAGTTGCTCGGAATTAGGCTGAAGCAGGCCCATCTCACGTTCACCTGCGCATACTTACTTTTTGCATCTCGTCACCGCGGAGGCCGCCAACATACAGTACACGCAAACAGCCCGCCGCGGCTTTAATGGCTTTTAAACAACCGACATGAATACAACTGTTACACAGGGACTGGTTAACCGACATTAGACATTTAATTATAATCTCATTTTGCAAAGAAATTTAAAGAGCAACTGCAAAATGATCACGATTTCTATCTTAATTGTTATTAATAAAAAAATACATACCTTTCTCTCCTAAATAAACAACACACTCCAACAGGGTTAGGGATGAAGAAAAAAAAAAAAGAAAGAAGATAATTAATATAAATAAATTGATGAAAATGCAGGCCCGGTGAGTCCAGAGAGGGACGATGTTACAGACAAGGCGGTCTGACAGCAGAAACTCTGAGCTGGACTCTTTCTTTCAGTTTATTTCAGTGCAGCAGACAGGACCTCCATCCCGCTGGATCCCGGGGAGGTGAATGGCGTGTAGACAGGAAGCACATGGACACCTCTCTCTCTTTCTCTCTCTCTCTCTCTCTCACACACACACACACACACACACACACACACACACACACACACACACACACACACACACACACACACACACACACACACACTCTCTCTCTCTCTCTCTCTGTCATGCTGTTGAATAGCAACGTTTTCTCTCTCTCTCTCTCTCTCTCTCTCTCTCTCTCTCTCTCTCCAAGGCGTGCCGAGCTGCTATACACCAGTTTTGATAATTCACAACTGTTCAGCTCTGACGCGCAAACATGATCCTAAACACGCGCCCCATTGACCCTGCTGAGTCCGAATGTTGGCCCTAAAAGCCCCCTGTTTATGAATATATATATTTTTTCTACATTACTAAAAGAGCAACAGAACATAGACTCGCGAGTGGCACTTTGGAGGGGAACAAGAATGACAAAAGGCCCGGGCTCATTTATCAAGTTACACATGACCATCTGTTTGGCTTCCACACCGGCCACGGAAATCAATCTGAGGCCTGAGCGATCAGAAGAAGGAAGAAAGGAAGAAAGAAATGAAGGACAGAAGAAAAAAAACGTCTGTTGTTCGTCATTTTAAGATGTTTTATGGATGGAATCATGACGATGATGCCTGAGGCCAGACTTTAAGCTAATGTCCCGTCTGCAGGGGCGTCGGACTGGGGGGGGGGGGGACACTGAGTAGCCTACCCAGGGCCCTCACGTGAGGAGGGCCCACAAAAAGATGCTAGAATGAATAGCTGTGGATGCGGGGAGGGGCCCATAGAAAATGCCTTTCTACAGGGCCCAGAATTTTGTGCTACGCCCCTGCCCGTCTGTCCCCTACAGAGAGAAGTGTGGATACCTGCAGCAGGTGGACAGACAGACAGACAGACAGACAGACAGACAGACAGACAGACAGACGAAGGGAATCTGTGAGTGGAAAAGGCACAACCAGTCAGACATCGATATGTTGAATCATAAATGGAAAAAGAGCCATGCCTTCAACAGAACCCTTTTCCTGGCTGGTGCTACCTGAAGCTTCCCCCCCTACAGTATGACTAGGTTATATTTCAGAGGTTGGATTATAGTTGAAAAATAATAATAACTGTAAATGCTAAATTCTTTATCAATAATCTTCTCCATCGTGTGACTGAGTGTCAGAACTAGACTGATGAATCACCCGGGGCGATATTAGCTTATTGCAGATACGTCGTGTCAGTGCAGATAAGAAGTTCCATTACCAAAACGCCAAAGATACAAGAGAGCGCTGACAGGTTTATTTTTCAACTGTTAAATGGGCCACTTATACATACAGCTTATTGTTCACGATCATAAAAAAACCCAAACATATTTAAGGGATCGTTATCAACAATGTTATATAATGTGTTCAAGATGTTACGTCAAAAAAAGGACTATGAACCCATCGATCACTATCTGATAATACCAGTTAATTACCCATTAACTCTTGGTATCATCCAGTATTGGTTGGATTATACTGTTGTCCATTTTCACATTCACAGTGTACCTTTATTCGTCATTAAGGTACACTGTCAGCAGTTTAAGTTAAAAGCAATGTTTTTATATTATTGACTCAAAGTATAATGTTTCAGTCAGGCAATATGACAACATATAACAACATCTTCATAGACGAGGAGACAATGTCACACTCAGTAATGTCCGAACTCCTGCTGAAGGTCTATGACAGAGACATTGCTTTTTCAATACAACCTAGCGTGGAAAGTGCGCTGGAGTTGACAACCTTTTATTTGTATGACTTCATTCTTTTACACGCCTGTGTTCAAGGTGTGCTCTAACAGGGCAATATTCACTCCGAGGTACACCAAAATCTATCTCAAAATGAGAGGGTAAGGCTTGTAATATTCTATACTTTGTCAACAACACTGCATATAAGCTATTAACAAGTATTGTCTAAAAATGAGTCACATGTTCCACCGAGTTTATTTTGAGTCAATTCCACAGACACTGGCCTGCTGCCAGAAATACTCGTGTATTAATCCACTGCTGAAAATAGTCCCCAATAAATGCCCTATTTCCTCCTGTTTGAGTAACATTTGCTAAAATACTACCGTGCCCAGCTGTTTTCAGGAAACTATATTTTTGTGTTAAATAGGAAACAATGGGCTCCAGGCTAAGTGCCGCAGACAGGCTAATCAAAAGAAAAATTATAGAGTGTGGTCTAGACCTACTCTATCTGTAAAAGGTCTCGAGATAACTCTTGTTATGATTTTATACTATAAATAATATTGAATTGAATTGAATTGAAAAGAAACAGGACTAAAGCAATGTTAGTTTTGGTCTTTTCGTGGGATTTCTTGACAATAACAAAAATAAAGAGTAATGCTAGCAAAAAGACAGTACATATTCAGTGTATTTGACATGGGCGGCGGGTGGGGGGGTTAGGGGGGGCCAGTGAGCAAAAATGTCACCGGGGACCCCAGAAAGTCTCAGACCGGCCCTGCCTTCAAACTGCTACCGAGCTGCCTTGCATAGGTTTTATTTAATCTGCAGAAAACTAGAATGTCATGCTGCTTCCCCAGCGTCAGAGAAGGCAGCCAAGATAAACCAAAGAAATGGCAACTAAGTACATTGTTGGACAGTTTCTCATGAATGAAGTGACACAACAGCAGATAAACGCGTCATACGCTGGAGCTCATGTGTGTATTGAGTGTGTATGAAGTTTGTATGAAACATCATCAGCCTGTGAGCAGCCGGAGCTGGCCAGTTTTACCTCCTTGCAATATTGATGCTGAACCTGATCCTAAGCGCATCCTCTCCTCTTTCACCATCAAGAGGCTTCCCCTGCAGTAGCCGCCAATAATTACAATTTTATACTGTAATTATTCCTCTCTTTTTAATTATTTAGACCGCCGACTTGAATGCAGCCATTGTCGCTGCCTATTCCGGGGGAAATGTGAGCTGACGTGGCTGGATCAGCAGCGAGGAGTTTTTAATTAGACATTTCAGCGGTAATTTTAGGCGAGCCCTTTATTATTACTGTTGGATACAAACGACCCGGGCCTCATTGATATGCGCTCAATTGTTTAAACAAAGCTTTCACCTGAAACAGAAATGGGCTTCAGGTTGAAGTCATTAGGAGTCCCAACTCAGCAGGTGAACCCAGACCTGATGGATTATTTAACA
Organism: Perca fluviatilis; assembly: GCF_010015445.1. Classification (NCBI taxonomy): domain Eukaryota; kingdom Metazoa; phylum Chordata; class Actinopteri; order Perciformes; family Percidae; genus Perca; species Perca fluviatilis. The sequence continues at coordinate 17,286,928 of NC_053114.1, forward strand.
CGCCACTGGATGCCACGGCTTTTTTTTTTTTTTTAGAAATAATGTTTAATAAGACTTTGGTTTGGTTTGTAGCTTTACTCATTTTTGCCACACAGACTAAACACAGTGTGGACTTCTACATGTCCAGAGACAGTTTAAACTCTATAAAGTGAAGTTCTCCTGTACTGTCCTTAATACTTTGTGTATTTTAAAAATTTTTTAATTTTAGGATGTATTAGGCTATACGCTACTCTTGCTCCACTGTTATTTTGAGTACATGTATTTCCCCTTTATAGTGTTTTGATGTGTTGTTCCGGTGCATCTCTTTGCCTTATGCAACGCACTTTGAGTCCCCTCCATGTTTGATACAAATTGCCTTGCTTTACCTATTATTCCACAAATCATTTGCTGTATCATAATTATTAAAGTCAGCAAACATGACAGTAATGTAGGTTATATGCGGATATAGTGCTTCATAACTGCTATGTTATTTCATGTATTGATCGATTGCCTTCTCAGCAGCTTGAGTTCAAACCTCTTTTTTATTTAAACGACTGTCAGATCACCAAAAAAAAAAAGTGTGTCCGTACCATGTTAAAACAGATTTGGGTGTTTTAATGCCACCGATCATTGATTTGAGTGGAAGCCTGCGCGGGGATTGCAGAAGAAACATGATCATATTTTTCTGCAGGACGTTTTTTTATTTTTATGTTTTAAATCTCGTTAAAAGGTTTATTTCCTAAACGCTTGCATGTTGTAAAGATAAATCAAGTCCGCCTCAATCAGGACAGGTTTAATAACAGCAGCAATTGAGGCCAAATGTTTTATAATTAACAGTTGTATCAGCACCCTATAAAACCATGACCCCTATAAATCCCATTTTAGAGACCAATCAATCCTCCTCTTGGACTAAAGGGCCTATTGATCCCTCTCCGCTAAACGCCTTCTCCGTATCCTTTTTTTTTGTTTCCACTGAAAAGAGCATTTCGATTACACTTTTTATTGGAGGAAAGATTCCGCCGAGAGGAAAGCGAGGGCTCGAAAATTAAAGGGTGACATTTTAATTACAGGACATTGATAAAGGGATCTGGGTAATGGCTGTGTACAGGGCGGCCACTCATTGTCCCGCCTGATGTGCTAATCAAGTCGGACTGCTCTGAAAAAAACAAAAAACGAAAAAAAAAAAAAGGTCATCGGCCGATACAAAGCAGTGACGCAGCTCGGTGGGAATTTGGGAATATGAACGTCCCGGACTGGCAGAAATGAAGACGCATCTCCAAACAAAGCGCGGTCAATATCCCGGAGAGAGGCCCGCCAGATGAGATCATGGAGCAGCCACATTTTCATTCCCAGACATATTATTGCTATAGGTCACACGAAGCACAGCCATAGATCATCTGATGCCACAATTTACATGGAACAGACATCAGTTGTGGCGGCCAGAGCTGTCACGACACGGACTGATCATCATCACCGCTCCCAGCAGGCTGCAGGTCGATCTGATCGACAGGTTAACAGCCAAGTTATCATGTCAGCTTCCCAACGAGCCTATAAGAGCTGAATGTTAATGCCTTAGCAAAGGATTTTACAAATACTGAGGCAACGCTTGCCCCACCCATACTCCACCCGCAAAAAAAACTACATACACTCATGTGTATGTGGTCTAACTGAGCATTTTGCCCACTTTCATGTATATAAATCTAGTTGGGACACACAACTTGACTTTTTTTAAACAATCAAAATCAAATGTGTTTCTTTTATTGCGGCCTAAAAAAGATGCTGAATGTTAATAAATCACCCCCACCATAATCTGCACCTCATACATGAGATGTGGGCCTCTATTAAAGGCAAGATTTGTATTTTTTTTTTAAAAAGTATATCTTAAAACAATACTCACCTGTCCATATGTAGGTGGAGACAGGGCACTGCTATCCTGGACGCGGTGTGATTTTTCCTACAGCTACTGCAGGTTGAAGAAATCCCCTCCTCCCGCCACTCCAGTGTAAGAGATGGGGTTCAACGTCTACATTCCTTGTTCTGTGTCCACATTTTAACTGAAGATAGTTAAATAATAGCAGGATGCTTCTTCAGTCCGAGTTAGGAGCTTCCACAGTCACAGTCTGTTCGGTGCAAAGTTACCTCTTTGTCCCTTGCTGAGCTGCAGTGAAGGGATAGCAGTCAGGGGATCACCAGAGATTAAACAGATTATGAATATATGGATCAAATTTCATGGCAACATTTCACACTGAACCACAAATGGGAACCTGCTGGTGGTGCTGGAGGAAAGGTGTGGGAACCACCAAAAATCTTTGGGATTGGGGGCATGAATGCCTGAATAATATGTCATGGCCGTCCATCCAACAGTTAAGATAAGAGATAAGAGAGACTTGTTGTTGTTGACATCCATTTACACAGTGCAGTAGAGTAAATAGAGGAATTGTGATTCTCTGGTCCCCGGTGCAAAACTAAAGAATAAACCAATGAACATAAGCTGCAAACAACAAGATCCAATACAGACACAGGAGAAGACACAAGACGAGGTACAAACATGTAGTGCAATAATAGAAAAATATAAATACAAGTAATGTAAACAGTTATTAGATATTTCAATTTAGATGGATGTTTTAATTCGGACCAAACTGGTGGACCAACTAAAAGACGGACATTGCCATCCCTAGAACCGTTAGCATGGTTTAAGTGTGTGATGTAGTCCACTGTTTATTCAAAATGATCTGCAGATAAAAAAGGGCCACAACATGTAGATCAAAACACATTTTTGCTTGTTTTTCAGCCAAGCTAGCTGCGCAGATCTAGTGAAGGCAATGTCAGCCTGTCTGGTCCAGACTGAAATATCTCAACTATTGGATGGATTGGCACAAATCTTTGTGTAGACATTCATGGTCCTCAGATGATGTACCTATCCTAAATACTTTGGTTGTCCTGTGACGTTTCCTCTAGCACCACAATGAGGTTCACATTTCAGGCCTTGAGTGAGATGTCTCAACAACTATTGGATGGATTGCCATGAAATTTGGCTCGGACATTCATTTCCTGCTCAGGATGAATCGTAATTCCCAGACCTTTTGTCCAAAACTGTGGTTTATGACCAAATACCTGCAAAACTAAACACATTAACCTGAGCTGTACGTGCTAGCTGTACGTGCAGCTGTGGAAAGTGAGACTTTAGGTTTGTCGGTTTTAAAAAAAAAAGATTCAAAAATATTCCCTCTTCGACAGACATCATCATCATCATCATCATCATGAGGGGCTCTGCAATGCTATCACAATTCTAAAGGGCCTCTCATTGGCGGCATGCAGCAGCCTTTAGGTTGATACTTCAGGACAATTCTCTTGTTGATCCGGCAGCAGGTGTCCAAGGTTGCTGTTTTAAAGGATACACCAGTAAATGTGACGAAGAAGCAAAATGATTTCCTGCCTGGCTGGAGTCTCAGTGAAGGGTTTGGACAGATGCTGCATTGTGCACTGTAGCCGACCCTGCACACATTAACCTCTAACAAACTTTCCCAAACATAAAACACTTTTCTTGGATGTTGGTGGCGCTTAGTTCACACTTCATAGAGGCAGTTCTCTGCCCATGGGAGAAACACAGAAATACAAGGACGAGTATTCTGGCTCGTAGCGCGTATTTGTTGTATTACTGCCTTTGGTGTGCCTCAGAAGAATGATAAGGGCTTACATTGCAGTGTGAAAGGGCTCAAATGGCAGTTTAAGTATCTGTCACAACAGGAGGATCAGTGAAGTTAACCTCGATCACAAAAGTATTTTTCTTAACCAGCTTTCATTTAAAGATCAAATAAGGCAGGGAATTAATTTCTTCATAATGATATACTGTATGTATATGTATAGACAAGCTTTGAAATCACATAGTTTGTCCTTCTGCTTTCTAAGGCCCCTTTTAAAAAGTGAATAGTACATACAACACAGCACTGACCTGGCTACGTGCTTCTTAGGTGTGTGTCAGGGTCCTGAGGGTTACACCCAGCTGCATCATTATTAAATCAGGCTGCCTGTCAACACATGTGTTGCTGCATTCAGACAGAAACTTGTATACAGTACAGGCCAAAAGTTTGGACACGCCTTCTCATTCAATGTGTTTCTTTATTTTCATGACTATTTACATTGTAGATTCTCACTGAAGGCATCACAACTATGAATGAACACATATGGAATTATGTACTTAACAAAAAAGTGTGAAATAACTGAAAACATGTCTTATATTTTAGATTCCTCAAAGTAGCCACCCTTTGCTTTTTTTGATAACTCTTCAAACCCTTGTTGTTCTCTCAATGAGCTTCATGAGGTAGTCACCTGAAATGGTTTTCACTTCACATGGTGTGCCTTGTCAGGGTTAATTAGTGGATTTTTTTCCCTTATTAATAAAAAAGCAAAGGGTGGCTACTTTGAAGAATCTAAAATATAAGACATGTTTTCAGTTATTTCACACTTTTTTGTTAAGTACATAATTCCATATGTGTTCATTCATAGTTTTGATGCCTTCAGTGAGAATCTACAATGTAAATAGTCATGAAAATAAAAAGGAAACTCATTGAATGAGAAGGTGTGTCCAAACTTTTGGCCTGTACTGTACATATAATCGTACAACCTCACAGTAACTAACACAATAAAGCATTAAAGGCTGCGGGTGCGTATGGAAGCCCAGAGAGGACATCTGTACATATAAGATTTATTTATTTAAGCAACAAAATGATTCTGTGATCTTGACATTAGCTTGTTTTCTTGAGATCGCAACTAGTATTTGATGCTCAAGACAAAAGAGATTATTTGAGAAAATGCAGTCATTAAAAAAAAGACCTCTCCGAATTAATCATTGCTTGTTTCATACTAAGAGATGAGCTGATAGGATGTTAAAGGGATACGCCACCGTTTGTTGAAATAGGGCTTATCACGGTCTCCCCTAGCTGTAGATAGGCGGGCCAACGCATTTTTTGTGCATGCATCGTTTTAGTCCGGTAGCAACACCGGCAGCGCTGCCGCTAGTTAGCTTAGCGTAGTGAATGGAATCCTATGTTGCCGGTTAGCATGTTGTGAGTAAAAGTTAGCCAACAAAAGACAAAAAAACAACCTAATTACTTGCACGGAGACAAAAAATGCGTTGGCCCACCTATCTACAGCCAGGGTAGACCGTGATAAGCCCTATTTCAACAAACGGTGGCGTATTCCTTTAAGTGGGGATGCCAAACCATGAAGCCGGGAATGTATTTAACTGTTGATCTGCACCTGGATATATGAACTGTTTACCAAACCTTGCAAAGTCTGACACACGTTACTTAGCAGCTCTTTCAAGAACCCATGAAGTAAAAAAAATAAATAAAATCCAGCTGCACACATTAATAATAAGGCTGAAGTTAATTAAAGGTTGACTAAGATTAATTATGAAATGCAGATTGTAATTAAACTCAGGACAGCAAGGTGATCACAGGTTTGGGTCATTCTACGGTAAGACATGCAAATGTCAAACTATTAATGAAGCAACCATCATTTGTCTGTACACTTTGAGTCCTGTGAAGATTTGGGGCTATGTCCTAAAGGTGTCCCAAGTCTTGTTGTTGTAATTTGAATGAAAACACCATCAAGCTGGCTGTATGTTGCCAGTGTATTACTGTGTCAGTGTGAAAGCAGTTTCCCTTCAAAATAAAATGACCAACAACTAACAAACAGACTTGAATATAATGAATAATGTTAAGTGAACAACAAAATGTCAAACTTACCCAAATGATTATGTTTAAATACTTTTTATTTTATTTGTGCATTATGGTTGGAATATGTGCCAACACAGATAATTACAGAAAAGGCCATAATCAGCCAGTAATACCACAGCACTAATATTTCTGCTGAGTCCCATCACTGACTTAATGCTTTATGGTTTAGGCAAAAACTGGAAAAAATAAAAAGTCACAAGCTAAAAAGTAAAAGAAAAAAAAATATTTCCACTGATACTGCAGATTCATAATTAAAAATCACAGTCAATAAGTACATTGCCAAACTATAAAAGACGTGTCTGAGCTTTTTTTTGGCGCTTACATAACATCTGTTCAGAAATAAGAAACCATTTTTCTTTTTGGTTTCATTTGAGTTGCAAGAATACATTTAATATTTGCAGTGTGTTCATCAGTAGCCACTACACACTCTTCTTATTTTACACTTATTTACTAGTTTTGCCAGACTGCTAAGTATTTATAGCTTCAGTTACATTTAAGGCCAACATTATGTAAGGTGGATGTCTCACAGATGTGTTAACAGTACGGTAGAATTTAACAGATGAATATAATTAACAATATATGTGGTATAATGTAAAGTACATATTCTATTCAATGCGCAACTGTTGGAAAATCCATGTTGATGTATTTTCGTTACTGGAACTTTTGAGTTCGGCAATTATTATTATATATTTATTTTAATTTCTTTAGGATAAGGACAAGTTCTTCCCAAAGTTAAGGTAAAACTATATTTATGTACATCAAAGTTAAAAGGCTGTGGCTCAATTTCAGGTTTCTTAGGCAGGAATAATGGCACTAATAAAATGTGTCGTATGGGAAGGATTATGCAAATAGCGCCTCTGCTGGTTGTGCAGTTCACAAATAATGCGTCTTGGAATGATTGATCACAAACTGTATCTGAACTGCTGTGACACAGAATTAAGGACATTGTAATAATCAGCGTTCATCAACAATAATGAGCTGTTGCATATGGAGAAGGATTCCATAAAAAAAAAAAGTTTCAGTTTTTCAAAATTCACCTCAATATGTTCTGAGCACAACCAGTAGAGGGCGCTACAAGAAGTTTCCCTGGCACATCGGAACCCGTTAAATAACGCCAGATTGTGGTGCTGTGTTCAATTCCTCCTGGGAAACAGTAACCTGACAGACAGACTCCACTTACTAGCTTTTGCCCAAACTCTCAAATCCATCTTGTGGTCTTCCTAGTTGACCTTAAATTAAGATTTTCTTTTGTAGCATTTTGTAGCAAAAATGCTAAATGAATAGCCCATCCTGGAAATAAGATGCTTGACAATCAAAGTGATAAAAAAAACAGACCAACTGTGGGCTTGTTCGTGTAAAAAAAATACAGGAAATCTTTAGTTCCCAAATAATTAATGAGACGATGGAGCACGTTTGATTGATCTACAAACAACAAAATGTCTTCTCTGTTTCGGCTGATTTACTGTCAAAAGGCCAGTGATTAAAATTAAGCATCCATGTGTCTCCTCATCGTTACAGAGGATAAAGCACTTTGAACAGTGTACTGAAGAAATGACTCATCATATGTATAATAAACTGGGGATTTAAGCCTTTTGGGTTTTGCTGATGTACTGCCGTTACATTCGTTTCCAGTGATGTTCACACTGTACACATCTAGTCACTGTAGGCTGCGTTTACTGTGCCCTTGTGGAAGAAATGGCATTTAATTGCACTTGAGCTCTACACATTTCAATAGCTGCACATAAAGACCTTGCCAAATCCTTTTCGTCACACAACCCAATATGTTAGCCTCCGTCATGAGAGATAAATTTACCATTCGGGTCGTCGGGGGTCTTTGGTGTCAAGTGCACTGCATTAATGTTTTCCCTCTATAGATATCAACTGATCTTATTTGGCAATCTAATAAAATAACATACTTTCTGTACAGTGCATTACATTTCTTGCTAAAGTTACAATTTACTACTTAGGAAGTGGATAAAACGAAATGTTGAAGAGGAAAGTGGAGCAGTTCTCCACTTTCATTCAGCAGCTGTTTGTTTTTCTTAGAATCCATTAAGAATAAACTATGGACAAGAAGAGAAATGTAACAAAAACCATATCTCTTTCTCCCCTTATAAACTAGGGATGCACCGATCCGACTATTTCAGTCCAAATACCGATACCTAGGCTTTGAGTTTCGGCCGATACCGTGTATAAATCCAATACCTGTGTTTATTAATAAGTATCTATAGTGTATACCTCACTGTGTGGAAGTGAATATGATAATTTTTTGTGTAAGGCAACATCAGGCTTGACTTGAATATTGCTTTCCTAATTTTGTAAAAACAAAATGTAACAAATAAATAAATAGCTATAAATTGTATTAATTCCTTATTTATCATTAAAATAATAAATCATGCCCCAGTAACTTTGTAGGAAATCTTCAAAATTAACAGGAATTACAATTCCAGTATATAATGTGTATATTATTTAAACATAGAATTGAAGTAAATAGATCGGACCGATTGTCACCGATATCAGATCCAGATATTTTAGTCCGTATCACCCCGATACTTGATATCAGTATCAGATCGATGCATCCCTATTATAAAGCAACACTTTTTTTTATTTTAAGTTATTGTTTTAAATAGAGAGAGACGCTGGTTCCCCCCGAAGAGTGAGAACAATTCATTGCTTTAGAACCCAGAAAAGATGCACGTCAATATTTCATTGCACTCTGTAACACTGCAGAGCTGCTTCAAACTCCTCGATACCGCAGGCTTGTTGTACACTTGAACACCCCTTGAAGACAGAGACAGAGCTTTGTATCCACTTCCTGTAACACCACGGGAGGGGGTTTGCTATTACAGTGACAACATAAGTTTGCCGGGTAATACATTACACCACTGGAAAAACAGGCACACACATGGGCAGTTACTTACAGTCAAAAACCTTAACATTCACTAGAGGGCTGTCTACAGTAAAGCACAAGACGGTTATTTGAGATGCTGTCCCAGAAAAAGAGCATTACTTTGCCATGCATTTAATTTGTCTTATGCTTTTAAGTTGTTTCTTGTCACTGATCTTTTAAATCTGGATTATTTATCTCTATTCACCAGACTGTGATGTGCTCACTGCGTTTCTGTATACTCCTGAAAAATGTGGGGACCAAGCTGCGGATCGAGACCCATGTTCGAAAGAAAGCGCAGACCTCTCTGCACTTCTTGGATGCAGAGATTAAGATGCAAAGTTCAAAAGGATGTGAGCTCCTCACAGTGCTGCTTAAGAATTACTCACATAAAGTTTGTAACATCTAGTGATTTGGGTCCATGTAGATTGAGTCACTTGTTCAGTGCATACGGACATATTTGACCCTGAAGCCTTTGAAAAGTGTCAAATGTCCTGGTCCATCGGGTGGACAGCACAAGGACGTCAGACGTGTCCCTGAGCGTGCTGGGCGCGTCTCTCCTCCAGACAGCGACAAACCCACATCGACACCACCTCTGCATTACCATCGTTAAACTGTATGATGAAGGAATGATCCTGAAAAATAAAAAGGAGGAGGACAGAAGTGTTAAATCGTTTTCATTTAGAAAAAAACATCTGTATGTTTGGGTTTATTTTGATACACATCTTTGGGACTAAATTAGTGCATTTAAGAAGGTTTTATATGAAAAACTTGAATTTGCAATATTAACAATAATGAGCTGAATTAAAAAATGTATTTAGTGAATACATTTATTCAAAAGGCAGACTTGTATGACACATTTTTAAATGGCATGAAATGGGGTCGACTATTAAAGTTCATCTGTTGGGGTTTTACTAATAAGGTATGATTTATTTTTCAGATTGAAATTCCTGAAACATATTCAGACAATGGCCTGTGTTTTTTTTATTTAGCCTTTACCGCACTGACAAACCAAATTAGAAATTATACCTTAAAGACAAAATTTGGCCATTATCACTTCACTCAAAAGTCTTTGGATTCAGTCACAAATTGTGCTGGAAAAGTAACAAATTTGAATTTATCTTTTAAAAGATATTTTCCATTCCCATTTGCAATTAAATTTCATATTTCAATAAACATTTTTGCATAAAAAATAGCTGCTGCCATTTGTAATACACGGCAAAAAAAAAAAGAACTGAAGTGGCTGTAAAAACCCAAGTGATGAGTTTTCTCATAAAAATAAAAAATATTCTAGAAGCTATTAAAAAAACGTTTATACCTATTCTGCAATATAATGTTTTATTATCAAACAGATTGGAGCCGCAAACATCATTGCACCTTTATGTGAAGTGTTTGGTTTAGTTCTTCTTGTATAATCATTCTAAATCACAAATAAAGAAATAATGATAAAATACAAATAAACTAAACAGGAACATCATTAAACCCCCTTAAATATTCATGTTCAACAGATTTGTTTTTTAAAGCTCAACGTTTAAGTAATGGCTTGTCAGGGCATTTTTAAGAAATATCGTTGCGGTTTAATCATCTGCATGAGTCATAACGGGTTGTAAAATTAGCTTTTTAATAAAACAGGCAGTAACGCAAACCTTCTTTATCAACTATTTAAAAATAAATTACGAAACGCTATTGAACATGATAAATTCTTCTTCATACAGTTTTGATCTTGACTGATTTCCATCAATAGTACCAATAAATGAGCTCTTGAAAACCCCCAAAACACAAAAGCAGTGTCTGTTGATTGGCAGTGTTCACTTGTTACTGCTGCAGGACTGAAACAGAGATGTCACATGTAATATCTCAATGACAACAGTCCCAATCAGTGGCCTCATCTGGGGGACCAGAGCCAGAGGTCCCACAGGGGTCAGAGGTGAGGAGGTTGTAAATGAGACACTTCAACTCGGGCTGACAATGAATTTTATTCGTGGTGTCTAGATGTCCAATTAGATAAACAACGCTGTGGCCGGCCAGTTTAAATGAACTTGTCAACAATGATTTCAACGATATCTGTCCTTAACAACAAGAGACTGTCACTGTTAATATGAGTTCAGTTCTAACTTAAGCTGGCCCGACTCTTGTATGTTGGGTTAACTCACACTGCACATTTTAATCTGCCTTTCTGCACGGCTTTTATGCTCACACTGTACGGATCAATTGACAGCGGTGCTCACACTCAACGCTAACAAGGATCCCCTGAACGGTTTTGTCCAGTGGCATCTCCAATAAAAATTATTCGACGAGAAGGCAGTGTTGAAAAAAAACATAAAAGGCATTGTGTACCCTACTATGAACAGAAAGTAAGAAGAATAATATGGCAACACAGATGGCTGGAAGATGCAGACCATATGATCTGTCTGACTCTGTTCTGCAGCAAAGTTCAGTTTTACATCACAGCACAGACTCAGTCAAGACTACAGTTTTAGCCACAACATGTAAAACACAACTGCAGTAATATTAAAAAAAAAAAAAGCTCACGACAATTTCTAACGGATCATTTTAAAGCAGCCACTGAACCGTGGAACTGCTCAAAATGCGGACAGCCGTCCAAAATGTCTGACATGCAAGAAATCCATCTGATCGTCCGCGAGCTAAATTGTTGATCGAGCAATTCATCAGTCGATGTGACCGCCCAAAAAATGCACGTCAGATGAGCACAGATCTGCCAGAAGTTTGGCCCGATTCTAAAATTAGTCGGTGGTGACCAACTCGGGGATAAAATCAGGCTTAAGTTGCCCGTCTTAAAACATTGAGTACATTTACATGAACACCAATATTCCACTATTATTCCGAATATGACAATATTCCGAATTTTATACAGGTCATGTAAACAGCATATATTCCGAATAAGCCCTTTTTCCGAATATAGCATTTTCTGATTAAGACATTAAGACAAGGATATACCGGTATTATTCGTGTTTTAGAAGCATTCTTTGGATGTGTATACAGCGATTTCGGAATATGCGTCTCAATCTGGGTTTTTAATCGCAGGCTTATGGTCTGCTCTGTGCGTTGCTATGGTTGCTGTACACAAACCAACCAGTAAACAGTTTGCAAGGCTGCAGACCTGATAAGAATGAGAAACGTTCATTGCTTTTTGGATACGTGCACACGTCACTACGCCGACTTTTTCAAGAAGCTGGTTGAAGGATTGAAAGAAGGACGCTGTGTTTGCACGGTCCTACATGTCAACGGGAATATTAGTGGAATATTCACTTTCATTAGCCATGTAAACAGCTTAAAGCAAAACCCGTAATATTATGTGCATGTAAACGTAGTCAATGTCTCACACAAAGACTTTTGCTCAGCTATTTAGGGTCTCAATGAGAGCCCAACCAATAAATCAGACAGCCCGGTATAAGATTAACAGAGACATATTGGCAAGTAAGTGACAAGAAATAGCAGTACAGATTCATCAAATATGCTTTAATCGAGCAAATAACTGATTTTTCTATAATAAAAATACAGATTTTAACTGCTTTAAGTAATTCAGAAGCTATGCCACTATAAGAAACCACTCAATATATATATCGTAGTTTAGGGAACACTTATCAAACATGTATTTTTATGTTCTGTGAAAAAACGGAATATCGTCTATTTTTAAATTATAAATACACTTACATTCTCAAATATCGGTCTCAGTATTGGCCTCAGTACATATATCAGTGATGTTTAAGAACTCCTTATCAAACATGTATGTTTATGTTATGTGAAAAACTGAATATCGTTTGAAATATCATTTTCAGATTTATACAATGTTAAATAAATTCTCAAATATCGGTCTCAGTATTGGCCTCAGAATTGTGTATTGGTTGGAATATATTCACAATATAACATTTTTAATTGTAAGAAAGGTTTACACGGAAGTTTAAGTAACCAGGTGTCTAATGCACTCATGGATAAGCCACATTTTATAATAATACAAACATATTTTTCTGTCAGCCTAAACATTCAGAACCATCTTTTACAATTATTTTACTGTGCTTTGCAGGGCTGTAAGTCATTGGCAAAAAAGCAAATCTTGTCTATATGAAAACCTATATCCCACTATAACAGTGAGATTACTAGTTTGACTCAGATTTGACCAAAAGTGATTTCAAAGTGAGCAGTGTGGTCGTCAGCTGTTTTAATGTTTCTTCAACATTAAAATACCCCCAGCAGCACCCAAACTGGTGCTGACATTGTAAGATTAGCAACAAAGTAGGACAGACTGGTAGTGACGGTCCACTTTCTTCCTCCTGGGATCCGGTCTTGTCTATTTGCGGTTACGCTGGAAAATGTTAAACTGAAGAATATGTGCAGTATATTAAAAAAATAAAAAGGGAGGGTGAAGTTATTGTAGTATTGCAATTCCTGTACATAATCTACTGAAATCTATTTCTAATCTTATATTCTTTCTTTTCTCACAATTGTTACTTTTGACTCATTCAATCACCAAATTTAGTCTGGTGTTGTTTTGTATTATAATAAAACACATTCCAGCGTACTCTAATCCTGCACAAACTGTAGAGATTGTGAAAGGACTGGGGGGAGCCCCATCAATCCTGTTGTCCTTCTAATGGGCAGCTGGGGTTAACACAGTCTGAGGTTAATTACTCTCATATCAGTGTGTGTGTGTGTGTGTGTGTGTGTGTGTGTGTGTGTGTCAGTATGAGACGGGTGGAGTGGACGCTCCTGGGTGCCCCTATGTGCTGAATACCCATCTCATCAATCATTCTTCCTTGCCTCAGTAGAAAGGGAGTGCTACAGAAATAAAGAAGGAAGTCCAGAGTGATGTTTTTAAAATCTAGCACTCCACCTCTGCTCCAGAAATTAACCCTGACAGGCCAGAGACATCTGCTTTAAGCTGGATGAAGGTGCGTGGCTCGTCATACCACAATCTCACACACACACACACACACACACACACACACACACACACACACACACACACACACACACACACACACACACACACACACACACACACACACACACACAACATTAACTCAAAACATACACTTCACCTGTGGTTACTGATCTTTCTCTTTCTAAATGTATCTTTTCGCCAACACACAAATCACATTGCTACCTGATTGACAGTAGGAATGTCAATGTTTTAAAATTAAAGAAATGAAGAAAGTGAGCATAATTGAGGACTAAAGAAAGCATACAAGAGAGATGGCAAGAGAGAAAGAAAGTCAAAGTTATAGTCGACTTACGAGATGTTGTATTTTGATTGGGTGCTGCTGGGGGTATTTTAATGTTGAAGAAACAGCTGACAACAACACTGCTCACCGCTTTTTTTGCTACTAACTTAAAGCCCTGCAAAGCACAGATAAATAATTGTAAAAGATGTTTGTGAATGTTTAGGCTGACAGAGAATTTGTAATAAAATGTGTCTTATCCATGAGTGCATAAGACACCTGGTTACTTAAACTTCTGTGTAAACCTTTCTTCCAGTTTTAAATGTTATATATTGACTCTATTCCAACCAATACAACATTTTTGAGGCCAATACTGAGACCGATATTTGAGAATGTATGTGTATTTATAATTTAAAAATCCGAAAATAAATGATATTTCAGACGATACTCCATTTTTTCACAGAACATAAAAATACATGTTTGATGAGTGTTCCCTAAACTACGATATATGTATTGAGTGGTTTCTTATAGTGGCATTGTTTCTAAATTACTTAAAGCAGTTATAATCAGTATTTTTATCATAATAACCTGCCCAACACCAAATGTCAGACAAACAAAGTTAAAGACCAGTTGGTGAACATAGTAAAGCATATAGTAGGTAAAGAGACAGATATTTTCCTCAGGAGTTGGCGGCCAAGAAAAATATGTTATTTGCTGGTTTAAAACATATATTTGATAAACCTTTCCTCTAGTCTTTTGTCAGTTATTGGCCAAAATATCTCTGATAATCTTATCGGGCTGTCTGATCTATTGGTTGGGCTCTCATTGAGACCGTAAAAGCTGAGTAAATGTCTTTGTCCACATATTCCTCTTTAAGAGACAATGTTTCAAGATGGGCAGATGTACAGTTTCCAAGGTCAAGAATCTAAACTTTTAAGCCAACATGGACAAGAAGTTGAAACAAGTCCTTACAGTGCTCAGAAATATGGAAATGTAAGCATCTACGATTCCATTTGCTTTCAATCATGTTATACGATGTAAAGCTCCAGAACAGCTAATAAATGGACATTAGCTGTGTTCGAAACCGCTCCCTCATTACCTCACTCATTATTCCTTATATAGTGTGTATTAAATAGTGAACTATATAGGGAACGACCAAACAAGATTTCGGACACTCACTGAAAACACATCGTTGCGTGACTTTCGTCAGGAGATGCGCCCGTTGTTTGTGTGACGGAGGCAGGCGTGCCCAGCATCATGCAAACCAACCCGAAACTAAAATACTTTGAATACGTCCCTGAAACAAACACAGCACTCAGTAGAAGAGTAAAAGGTTGTATATACGTATGTTGCATGTTACATTTACACTGTTTAGGAACGAAAGTCCGCTCATTTTTACTTTTCAGTTTTCGCTGTGACTTCTGCTTCTTCTTCTCCTCCGGGAAAACACGCCCGCGTTGCATTGTGGTATACGGGACTAAAATGTAGGGTACATCATATGTACACTCAAATTAGCAGTGCATTGTGGGTAAAATGGCGAAAACACTATATAGTGCACTATTTACGTGATAGGGAACGGTTTTGAACACAGCTATTGTTTCGTCAGAGTTAAACGTAATTGTCCTTTGAACTTATTTCATTGGGGGATACAACCCAAATTAAAAATAGCAACAGATAAAACTCTTTGCATTAATGAGGTAGCGGGAACACTCCGATTTTATGTACCATAACTGTCCAGTGACACATCGCAAATATCAAGCATTTTCGAGGACTACTCACACCAAATACATTTAGAGCCTTATCTTGGCCCAGCGCAATGCCAGATGCAAGTGTCTTTGCTAGTTTAAGACCAACGCAGTCGTCAATTTCCCATCCAGCGCCTGCGTGGTTTAAATAGCAAATGCACCTGCGCCCATCTTTGCGCCCATGGGCGTGCTGGTCTTACAGGGAGGTGTGTTCAGGTGAATTCGCCATTGACCAACAAAAACCTGGTCTAAAGTCAATAGTGCAGCATTTCTTTGTTATTTTAACAGCAAATTAGTAAAATGAGCCTAGGCTTATGCACAGCACACACACTATGCTTGTTACACACACAAACATGCAAATATAAAAATATTACGGTGCAAATATGCCATAATAGCAATGCGCCAAGGTACAAACGCGCCTGGCTTTTAAAGGGAATGGGAGATGACACTCTGATTGGTTTATTGCATGTTACGCCCAAAACACACCTATGAATTAATGAAGACACTAGGTACAACCCTTTTGAGCCATGCGCATTGCGCACTGACCCCTTTTTCCGCCGTCAAACTAGCAAAACTGGATTTGGACACACCCTAAATGCACCTGCGCCATGCGCTTCATGCTGTGCGCTTAGATCGTTACAATAGGGCCCTTAATGCTCTGGAACAGCAGAGCACTGATCTTTACACAGAAGGTGGCAACGAGAGCTTCCAACGTGTGTGTTCTGAATACACATGTGGAACGAAAAGGGAGCAAGTTCCATGTTACCTCTACGGCTTTCTGGTCTTTTATTGTCAAGCAACGTGTACTTGTTACTCTTTGTCCCAGGTCACACATCTATAAGCTGTGAGCAGTCTAACCAGAGAGTGATATTCCCAGAACATAATTTTGTGTTGCAGAAATGTTTTTTCTTCTTCTTTAATTTGTTTATCTTCTCGCGACCACTCAGGTTTATCTCACGACCCCTACACCCAACATACAAGACCCGGAGGTTGTAAAAATGCTTTTAGACTGTTATCTGCAGACTGCCAATTATATTAGACATAAGCTGCCTCAAAAGTCTTACTTTGATGCAGACACAAACAAAGGTGCACACACCCTAATATTGAGTACATTAAGAACACATCTGTCTGTCACACACATGCACATATCACTTATAATAAAATTACATACCACTTTAAGTATGACACCTGTAAAAAGAGTTATAAATACAGAGTGAATAACTACTTCTTAGTTAGGTCATTGAAGGTGTTTGGACTTTCTGCTGTAGCGGTTTGTGGACAGAGGTGAGATTGGGGAAGGACTCATTTTAAAGTTACATTAATCACCGTCTGGCCCCATCAAAATGGGATAATCACCTGCAACTGCTCAAATAGAAATGGCCTAAACCCAGGGGAAATTCTACCTAACTCTTTAATTGTTTGAAGCCTTTGAAGGGTCTGTTTAATCTAAGATTAATTTATGTGATTTTAAATAACTATGTATGATTAATACGCTCAAAAGAAATTAAAAGGAGTTTGAGGCAATTATTACAAGAGACTGGTCATCACCTCATTAGAATAGTGTAGGAAGAAACATGGTGTGTTTGTCAGTGTGTGTGTGTGTGTGTGTGTGGTGTGTGTGTGACAGAGAGAAGGGTGAAGAGGTAGATAGAATAACTAGGTCTTTACATGCTAATCACTGGCTCCCTCTGGAAACTGCCTGGCATTGGTTGGTGTGTGTATAAATGAACAGTGTGTGTGTGTACACTTTGGTCAATCTTTGTGCACAGGAAATGTAGGGAAACGTCTCTTAGGAGAGTTACAATGCCCTAAACTTAATGATCCAAGCATCTAATGCTACTTTCAAATATATCTGCTGCTTTTAAAACTGTTTGCATAGTGAGGCAGGACTTTCTCCAGATAGCCACCTATCAATGAGCCACAACGCTAAATGTTAGCCACCGAAATGGAAAGAAGTAGAAAAAAAAGACAATAAAACAAGAGAACCAAGAGTAGTAAGAGCACCATCATTCTCATGGCCTAGTTTAGTCCCCAACCAAGTGTACAAAAGAGTAGCTATAAAGTAGCTATATTAAACTTACTGACATTCTTGGGGTCAATGAATCTTACCAGAAACCAACCCATTCCTGTCTAATAATCATTTCAATTATTAAATGAATTGTTAACCTTTCCAGAAAATGACAAGGTTGTTTCAGCTACATTATACAGTATTGTTTAATGATATATATATATATTTTTTTTTAACATACATCTTACATAGCCCAATATCACAAGTCACAAACAGTTTTGTGTCAAATCAAGGATATTGGATCCACAAAAAAAGCATATTTCCTCCAAATGCCAGTGTTTTATTTTTGTATAGTGTAATTTTGACTCCAGCTCGCATTCAAAATAACGTGACCGAACAGTTGGGCAGCAGTACCATACTGCAGTCCCAGTATGTGTAAATGGGGTTCATGTCAATAAAGACCCATGGGTGAAATGTGAAAACATTTGGCAGAGAAGGTGCTGACACAAGTTAAGTTTAGCGGGAGCACGAGACACGAGTGATTTGGAACAAGTTTGAAAAGAGACAAGAAGAACCCCTTTTTGCATGCATGTCCTTTCTGCACGTGTAGCGATGTTAACACCTATTCCTCAGACATTGAAGCTGCTTCCAAAGCTTGAGACACTAGATAACTGGAACTCATGCAAGACATCACCCACAAACAAACTATACATATACAGCACATAATTCCATTTTTCTGCTCTATTTTTGCAGTAAAATAACAACAAAATAAAATAAAAAATGTGCACATCACCTCTTCTTTAACAGAACCACATTATGTACAGAGATGAACACCAAGACAACAAAGACGAGCTGCATCACTGCTGTAGAATTCAGGCAACTCGTAAAATGGAAAGAAGGCTTAATGAGTGGATTGATCCGCTACTTTCTTGATCCAAAATGAATACCGTTGAGCATCATATTATGTGGACGTCCAGTAAATATAAAGGACAATGTGTGTTGTCTTGTAGCCTTCAGTCCACTGCCTAACTCATCTCATACATGTCTGTCTCAATGATGTGGTGTCACTACATCAGTCAGGAAGGGACAGCTTTTATAAAACTATAGTTTATAAGAGATAATTTAATCCCTGTGGTAAATTGACACATCCATGTTGTCTGAGATGATGAATGAATTAAACAATAAGAATATTTAAATGAAGGAGCTGTCAATTTGGTTTATGAATGATATAGTATGGATTCATATTAATTATTTATTGTTAATAACAAACGTTTTTGATACTGTGTGTGTGTGTGTGTGTGTGTGTGTGTGTGTGTGTGTGTGTGTGTGTGTGTGAGAGAGAGGGTCTGAACCAGATTTAGGGACAGTCAGACACAGGAGGGGTTTCCTTTGTGAAAAAACGTGGGGCTCATCTGGTGTCTCCGGGGTTGAAAAGGGGCTATGAAATGTGTGCATGTGTGCCTATGAATAGAAAAGCAGAATAGGAGGGCTGCATTGACAAGGGTGCTAAAAGGCTGTGTGAAGGCTGCTGGCTGGGGAATGAGGGACAATGAAAGGGGAGGGAAAAATGAAATGTCCAACAAATCAAAATCAAAGAATATAAGGGTGTGGGATCATCATTCAAACAAGCACACAAACTAATGTTGCACCAATTACTATATTTTCTGTGTTCTTGCCCTTAAGCTTAATAAATAAGCCAATAGTAGGTGCTGCACACAGACGAGGCCTGGTGTTGAAGGAGAAGGGGGAGGAGAAAGACACACTGTTTGGAACCAAAAGCAAGAAACCTCAGACAGGATGGGTCATCACCAAATACCTGCAGCAGACATCCTGGGAGCAGGCCAGTGGAAAGTCTCCTCAACTAACCAACGTCATTAGCTTATGATGACAGGATAGGGTGTCCACAATGAAAAATGCATTAGTATAAGGGGAGAAAAAGACACTTTCCTCTACTATGATAGCTCATCACACAAGTCTTTCCAAATGAAGGGACTTGGGAAGAAATGGAAGAAAAAGAAGAAAGATCTCTTTGTATTGAGTAGTATTAGTAAGTATTGAGCTTGATACAGCCAGACAGAACGCAGGTAGATATTTCTTCCTCATTAATTAGTGTCCAACAAAATGACAAACATCTTATCAGTCATGGTGTAAATCATCTGGGCTTAGATCAACTCAACGTTTCCATCAGTGTTAAGGTATCACAATACAAGCCACTGATTTACTTGTTACATGCTGGCCATCACTGTAATCTCACAGGGAGAGCACAGTAATGGGTTAATTTCTAAAGTTAAAGGTCCCATGGCATGAAAATTTCACTTTGAGGTTTTTTTAACATTAATATGCGTTCCCCCAGCCTGCCTATGGTCCCCCAGTGGCTAGAAATGTCGATAGGTGTAAACCGAGCCCTGGGTATCCTGCTCTGCCTTTGAGAAAATGAAAGCTCAGATGGGCAGATCTCCTTATGAGCTCATAAGGAGCAAGATTACCTCCCCTTTCTCTGCTTTGCCCACCCAGAGAATTTGGCCCACCCATCAGAGAGATACATCATGGCTTTCAAACGAGCAAAGTGGCAGTTGGTCAAGGTCACACCCCCACCCTCCACCTTGCCCCCCCCTCTCTCCTCCTCAATAGCTACAGGCATAGAAATGGCACATACTAAGGAAAGCTCATTGTGGGACTGGCTCTAGTGGCTGTAATTCTGCACCAAGGCTGAATTTCGGGAAAGAGAATTCAGATACAATATTAGGGGACCACTAAGGTCTATATAAAAGCATCCAAAGAGCACCATGTCATGGGGACCTTTAAAAAACTACATATCACAAATGAAGTCCATTCAATCGGCCCAAATTAGTTAGAAAAACTTTGATGAGGTAGTAATGATAAATATATGTGCCAATCAATCATAAATAATTCAACTGTGGGATGTTTTTAGACAATACTGTTTGTGTAAAAGAAGGTGGTTAAAAGGACAAAAGGAAAGGGTGGATTTAGGTTTACTTTATTTAGTTTTGCTTCAGCTTAACACTTAAAAAGTAACCGGTGCAGTTTTGATCACTAGCGGGGCTATGGAGCAATGTTTTTATGTGTGTACACATTTCTGCAGCTGGTTTCAGCTGCTCTGCTGCTTCACATGCAAATAAATGCAGTAATGTTTCAACAAAGGCTGTAAACAAAGCATGAAATAAATTATTCAAAAACAAAACAGCAAATGTTATATAAGAAAGGAAAGTCTTTATACCCGTTTTTCAGGCCTCAAGGACACAAATGTTTTGGTAAGTGAACACTGAATGTAAACGGTTGTGGTACAGATAGCATCCCCATGGGAATGTTTGTTTTAATTCTTTATTATTATTAATTTACTTTTATGTCCTAAGGTGGTCCCTGTATGTGAGGTGGGGTTCTTGTTTATGTTTTGTGTGAGCTCGCCAAACCACATTACTATTGACATTCCTTGTTGAAATGGCAATAAAGTATTGCATCTTGAACATAATTTTTGTGTGTTAAAAAGAAAAATCCACAGGGCCCCTTTAATATTGTACCTAAATTGGAAACTGGCTTGATTTTACTAACATGGCTGAGTTTGGGGTGTTTAAGAGCAACAATTCAAATACAAAACTGGTTTTGGATTTTATTAATTAGCAGAAATTCATCAGAAATGTATCAAGCACCTCAAACATTTTGTAATGTTAACCTTGACATCACAAAACATGCTCATACAATCCTCTGCCACCACCAGATATGCAGCTGGGCCTTTGTTTCCACAGGTTTTTCACATGGTTTGAGAATATCATTTTTTTTTTTAATAATTTATGTCAGAGAAAACTATGTCATTCTTCATGGTAGCAAAGTCTAAATGCATGGGATTTTCCATTGAGGTTTAAAACCTCCTGCTGTAGAGCACCATATAGTCATGAAATAGGGGACACACAACTTGCATGCAGCAAAGGGCCGCAGGTCGGAACCGAAGCCACGGCTTCGAGGACTCAGCCTCTGTATATGGGTGTGCGCTCTACCAGGTGAGCTACCCAGGCGCCCAAAGGACACACAACTCTTTCATGCTACTACATATAGACATCAGGGAAGCCAGCTCATTAAATATTTTTGAAAAGAAAGAATTTGCACATCCAAACAATTCTTCTGTGCAGGTATGCTGGACAAAAACAAAGACTTGAAGAAAGAGAAAATCCCGCACACTGCTCTTGCTGCAGCATCACCATTTGTTAAAGAAAACTTAAGAAAACTAATGTTTCGGTCCTTTTGGACCTTCGTCAAGAGTATTTCGATTTATTTATAAGAAAGCTTAAAACGTATCCCTTTACTTTAGCCTATAACTAGCTATGACTTTTAGCCTGGGAAAATCCTGATGAACCTCCGGCAAATTTGAGTTTTGCTCTGCAAGTCAGTCTGGCCAAGAGCTCATTCAAGCCCATTTCCAATTTTTCCAAATCGAGGCACCAATTACAACCGTTGAGGCGGGCTTTACATGATGACAATAGCGCAGCGACGGCAAGCAGCTTTTTGTATACATTCAACATGGCGGCCACCGAAGCGCAGCAACCCGTTGATGCCGCTGTAGCTGCTACGTCACCCGGATCATTGGTCTGATTGGTTGAAGGACTGTCCAATTGCACCCAGAGGCATTTGAGCAGCGTCCGTTGGTGACGCCCCTTTGGAAATGCGCTGTGAATGAAGCTTGCCCAGACCCACTCTCAGTTACAACTGAGAAGGGTCTGGTGTCAACCAGGCTATATGACTTCCCTAATACAGGCCTGAAACTCTAAAATTTGACTTGATTTTAAGCATTCTATGTATTATTTTTTTTTCAAACTTTATTTTTTATTATTACAATTATTCTGTGGGTTTTATTTTCCATCTTATGTTATGCATTCTATGTGTTCTATTTTTATCTTATTTTCACTATTATTATCAAGTGGTTTTTATTTTATTTTTGCATCAATTATATCACTTACAGTTTTTATGTTCACTGTCTCTTTTCATGTGAAGCACTCTGTGCATGTGATTTCCTTATAGTAAAGCACTTTGAGCTGCATTTCTTGCATTAATAGATTAATAGCTGCTTAACTAATATTAATAGCACCTTTCTTCTAAAGTTACTTCTGTTATCGTTATCATTGCTCTTCTGTTAGCAATACCCTTTTGTATTGGCATTGCTTGGTTCTCTCCCTTTATTCGTGTTGGGTACATACTGTAGCATTAACCAGAGAAAAAGGTTTTTCCTTCACTTAGTCAGGTAAAGTGATAAGAAAAAGTTGAACTGAACAGGATAAAATATTAATAGCATGGGCAAAGCATCCAGTACAAGTAGTTGTAGCACACTGTGTCAAGCTTCGGGGAACCCATCAAGAGCAGGTATGCAATCAAACAACAGCCCTTTAAAGAACGTCTAATAGGATAAAATCCCAGTGAAAATAATGACGTCAATAAAAGCTATACCAGTGATTAGAAAAACAACATGCTGAAACCTGATGAGCAAACTAGAGCTACTAGGAGAGTTTGTATGGTCATAAAACAACATTATTTGCTCAGTGTCTACACTTCCAGGAGAAATGAGAAACTGAGAGCAAATGGGTGCACTATCTGTAAAGCAGAGGGAGAGGAGAGAAGGGGAGCTGTGGCTAGGTGCATTAACATACAGATAGAATAGGTAAAGAGTTTTAATGTACTCAGGATGCTGGGGGGAATGGGGAGGTAGAGTGAGAGGTGGGGAGGAAAGAGGGAATGAGGAGGAGGAAAAGAAGAAGAGAGAAAGACAATCAGCAGGCTGGTGCCACAAAGGCAGGCATCCATGACCTTATATCTCTGTTCATTGTGGGTAGAGAAAGAAATGAAAGGCCTACAGGACAAAAATATAGGTAAAGGAAAGACAAGGGGGATGGAGAGAGAGTGGAAGTAGGAAATAGAGAGAGAGAGAGAGAGATGTACAAATTTAAAAAAAAATAGCACAGGGACCACAATGTATGTGAAGAAAGTGGGACAGAGTAGGAGGAGAGTGAGAAAAATGAGTGAAGAAAATGCCACCATGTGAGCTACGATGACCCGAAGCATAGAAAGGAGGAGAAGCAGTGTGCAGTTGAGCCAGCGTCCTGGATTAATTGTGGATAAATTGAATATTTATCGGTGTAGATCTAATATTGTCTGATAAATGTTGGTATCTGGCATTTGGTGTGAACCATGTCCTTGCATTATTGTGTGTTGGAAAGAAGCTTTGGTTGTGCAACTAGGTCATGGAGGACACAAGAAACCACAAGAAGACACTGAGAAAAAGAGCTCAAAATTCTCTTCACTGGAACAATTGGTTACACTTTACTTGAAGGTCTCTACATAAGAGTGACATGACACCGTCATGAACATGTCATAAACATTATAAACAAGTCATAAACCGTTTATGACATAACACTTTTTTTAGTAAGTGTCATTCGGTTAGAGTTAGGGTTAGAGTTAGGGTTCATGTGTCATGACGGTGTCATGTCCCTCTTATGCGGATACCTTCAAGTAAAGTGTTACCGAACAATTATATACAGGATTAGAAAACCAAGTATTAAAGGTCCCATGGCATGAAAATTTCACTTTGAGGTTTTTTTTAACATTAATATGAGTTCCCCCAGCCTGCATATGGTCCTCCAGTGGCTAGATGGTTACCTCCCCTTTCTCTGCTTTACCCGCCCAGAGAATTTGGCCCATCCATGAGAGAGAGATATCATGGCTTTCAAAACGAGCAAAGTGGCAGTTGGTCAAGGCCACACCCCCACCCTCCACCTTGCCCCCCCCTCTCTCCTCCTCAATAGCTACAGACACAGAAATTGCACATACTAAGGAAAGCTCATTGTGGGACTGGCTCTAGTGGCTGTAATTCTGCACCAAGGCTGAATTTCGGGAAAGAAACTTCACATACAGTATTAGGGGACCACTAAGGTCTATATAAAATCATCCAAAGAGTACCAGGTCATGGGACCTTTAATAACTGGAGTTAACTCAACACAAACCGTGGCATTTGTGTTCAGAAACAGATAGAGTCATACAAAAAAGGAGCAGTACTGCAAAAACAACAAGTGGAACTTGAAAAGTAGTAGGGCATAGTCTCTCCCTTAAGAGAACCACTTCTGTGTGGCTACACAACATTTCCTTTTACTCCTCCTTTCTGGTGTGAGACTGAGAACATACAACCTGTTAGCAGCTCTGCATTTACACCCCCCAGCCCTCCTTCCCCACAACACAAACCTCCAACCGCCCCTGTCTCTGTGGACCTAACTGTCGCTGTCCTTGGTCCTAACACAGAAACCGGAGCTTGTTGCAACTCTTAAAAGGCAGTTTGTGCAAACTGCTGTGGCCTTGTGTGCTAATGCTAGAACAGAAAATAAAATCATCAAGTCCATTTTGGGAGGGAGGCATGTGGTTTGGCTTGTATATCACTCAGACACACTAAAAGGAAGATCTGGAATTTAGTTAGAATATTTGCCTTATACTGTATATAAAATTCCAGACCAGAGTCGATGGGCAAAGAATCGGGCAAAAATTGAATATTAATTAACTTGCTAAATCACAGCCGCATTATTCTCAGACAGTATGTCTCAGTAGAGTTAAAATCAACATTAATAAACTTTTCACAGCAACTTAAAAAGGCACACACATGTATAGTTTATACTATAGTGAGCCAGTTAGAGATGGTACAACAGACACACAGCCATGGTTTTTAGACTATGTTTTGCTTTTGTTAATAAATAAATATCTATGGCTTCTTTCCCACACTGTCATAATGTTATTCAGGAAAACCCCTGTGCCTGAAGATACCTACTATATTAGGGCTTTAGCTTCTCACATTTTAAAATTCAGACCTGAAAGAAATGTCATTGAGTGTGCTCCATGTAGTGTTGCTGAGAGTATCATATTGAGAACAATCGAGCCGGGCTGTTATTCAAACATATTTTGCTGAAGCCTCACCATAAAGGCTACATAGACCTTTTGTACAGTGAGTTTGATGTGCTATAGGTGGGATTCTGCCATTAAAAAATCATGCTGTAATGTTAACTTAGTCCTCTTTTAAATGCATTCTTCATTCTAACACTCAAACTAAAAACGCATCAAGATTTCAACTTTACAATTCTCCAATTAAAGCGGATTCATCTACATACAATATTCAGAATCTTTAAATGTTACTTGATTTGTATGCAACATGAACCTCTTTGTAATCTTTTGGGTTTAAATGTTTAAAAATCATTGTGCTGCTACTGTATAATCTCTATAGGAAACAGATGGATCAATCAAAATCAATCAAGACTATGGGAGTCATGTCCTATCTGGTTAGAAAATTTAATATTTCAGTGACAATGTAAGTAACAGAAAGGCAACGGTGATATATAATAAATTGTAAAACTGACGTAGTTATTTACATTTATCATCATATTTGCAGATGAGACACAAGGTTCATTTGGTGACAGCCAACGTTTAGGATTTAGAGAATTATGTTCTGTGCAGTAAGATGTTAAAATGATCGACATGGGCACACTTTCTTACCGTTACATGGACAAAGACAGGCAGAAACACTTAAAAATAAATTCCTTTTGCCCCTTGCTCAATTTTTTATTAGTGTGTGAAACCTTATTTTTGTAAACTAAAATTATTTGACTTTTTTATAACAGCTAGTCCTGATTCATTCAGGGTGGCTCCAATGCAGTGAAATGAACGAATTATTGCTGAAGTAGGTCTCAATCCTACCCCAAGGTTTCTCGCTGACCTCTCTCTAACATCTTTCATTGGTAGCAAAAAGTTCATTACTGTTATTTCCACACAGCAATCCCAACTTTAACGGTCCTTGACCCAAAACACCTCAATCATTGTGAAAAAATACATTTGTATATTCCAAAAGCTACAGAGATAATAAAATGATTAATTATTACTAATTGGATTTTTATTGGAATGCATGAATATGATCACAGTCTGTATACAGTTATTCAAAACTTATATTTTGTCGTCCTTGGGACTGTAATGGAAGTCTTGGTTTAACTTACCATGAGGTTATTAGGGGCAGGCCTCTCTTTGGGTTGCCGCCGCATACTGAAAAGAAAAAAAAAAGAGATACAAGCAGTCTATGTTCAGCCACCATTTAAACTGTGTTTGTACATGTGCCAAAGCCGTTTTTGTTCTAACTTTCATTTCAACGGCAGCTTTCATTTCAACTGGCATCATTTTAATTTATAAACAAATATTTAAGAGCACCTGAAACAAAACCTTTTCTGGCACAGAAACGGAAAGAGAGGGCATGATGGACAATACACACTACCAACACGGAACATTTATTTCAATAGAATAATTTAATTAATATTTCGAATTTCAATTAATATTTCGTATTATTCAGAACACTTAAATTGAAGCAGTTACCACACTGGTACAATGGATTTGTGTGTGTGTTTCTGTGAGTGTCCTCTATAGTATGTACTGTATATTGGGGACTATGAGGAATTAGTGCAGGGACCTGCCTGCAGTTAGTCATGTTACTAGTTTATGTTTCACAATGAATGGACCATGACCCTCTAAGAATAGCCTGGGAGAAGATAATGCCAGGGCTGGTACCTCAGTCTGTTCTGGAGAGAGGTGCCCTGTTTGAGTAAATAAAGCAGGCATGGGGGATAAACAACAGATGGTATAGCCAGCTAGATAGTCTCTCTCACACACACACACACACACACACACACACACACACACACACACACACACACACACACACACACACACACACACACACACACACACACACACACACACACACACACACACACACACACAGCTTGCATGTGGTTTGGGTGTGAATGTAGAGGTTTGTGCCACTGTAAAGGTTACAAGAGGCTAATGAATTGGAGGCAAACGCAGGGTAAACATTGTCTTTGTCCTGTTGCATTAGATAAATCAATCATTCCTTGGCTTTTTATTCAGCAGCACTGAAAATCATAGCTAATGACATTACCACAACCACAATGCATTAGAACACAGACAAATGCACTTTAATCCACTTGTGTTACCATTATACCTTTGATTCATCTACCATAATTTGGTTCATCTATGTCAAATGCAGCCCATCTTCTCTGCAACTGGTCATTCTGGCTATGCAGGGCTCAAATGGCTGATTGTGCCACACATATTAAGCTATTACAAACTAGAATCACAAACATATACACTATGCATTTAACAGCCCTTGAAATCAGACACAATTCCATTTCAAATCTGAAGGTGTCAAATAAAAAAAATTCTGTATTTGACCTATAAGAAACAAAGCATATTAAATAGGGCTGTGACAAAATATTGATACGGTAATATATTGTTGTCCTTCGTGCGATACGATAATCGATAAGCTGTCGCCATATATTGATATTTTAATTAATAAAATAAAGCGGGATGGCGGACAGCAGCTTGAGGAAAATAACAGATGCTCCAACCACGTTTTAGTCCAAAGTCTGGAGTTATAATTTACAGACTGAAAAACTTGTGCTGCAGAATTGTGCTGTTTTTTAACAGTTTGGACTTGCAGTAAATAAAGAGAAAAAACTTGCCCTTAACCTTTTCACGGGCATTTAGCATTCATAGTTAGACCGATATCGTGATGTATCATTATAGGATTGCCTAGTAATATATTGATTATCTCAGAATTACTGTATTGTGATATTATCGGTATCGTGAGCCATGTATTAGTTACCGTATCGTAAGGTATCCAGTTATTCCCACCCCTAGTATTAAAAAGTAACTGACTCACCACTGAGTTATAAAGTGAACAAACTTCTCACTGAACTGGCCAACAGGAAGAACTGGAGGATCCTGTGAAGAACAACACAACAATTTAGACAACAAGTAACAATGTATTGTGGGATGATGATAACTCGCTGCACTGACTGAAGGATCCTGACACTTACAATCTGCACGACTTAAATAAAGAAATAGATTAATAGGCTTTGTGTGCCTACCCTTAATACTTAAAAAAGGCATTAGCCTAACTATCCCCAAAATAGCAGTGAAACAAAGCAGACAAAAATACAACACATAAATCAGAAGGACATAAACCAAACAAAGACAGATCATAGATGTCAGTCGTTTCTCATTGTTGGTCATTATACAGTATAACAAAGAAGCACCTAAACCAACATGTCAAGAAAGGCTAAACATGAAACCTGATTAGTTGGATAAAATAAAACGTTATGTAATCTAAGTTTACAGGTTAATTGATTTTTGTCCACAAGAGACAGAGAAACATTTCTAAATTGACAGATACACAGCAACAACCAAGTTGTTATGGCTAACATGTTAGCAACCAAATGCCATCCAGCAAACAGAGCAACACTATTTAGAGTTGCAAAGGGGGGAAAGTAGCTGGTTCTGCATACAGCAAGATGTCTCAAGCTTTAGTGCTTATTCGAAAAAGACAAGGTGCCAAAAGTTCATGGGTTAAATAAGATCAACCCTAATGGTACAATTACTGATACAACATATGTTCAAAGAGTATATAACCTTGAAGAGCCTGGATTTAGTTCAGAATTAAGTACCTTTATTGTTCGAACACTGACCTCAGGGCTACACGCCCGCTTGGTGACACAACATTAATCTCGTTGGGTCAACCAATCAACAAATATGGTGATTCAAAAGGTGAAAGTGCAAATTTAAGAGAAACTGCTGTATATTAAAGCTGTTATGGTTTGGATTTCTACCACCATTATTGTACAGAGTCTAATGTTAAAAGAACATGACAAACATTTGTAACAGCTATGCATGAAAATATTTATCTGTTATTGTTAATAATGTAAGCACTGATTCTAACAAGTCTCTTGTAAATGGCCAATGTTGAATGGCATCTTCTTTGACTAATAAACCGGTTAGGAGCTCTGCATTTACACCCCCCAGCCCTCCTTCCCCACAACTCAAACCTCCAACCCCCTCTGTCTCTGTGGACCTAACTGTCGCTGTCCTTGGTCCTAACACAGAAACCGGAGCTTGTTGCAACTCTTAAAAGGCAGTTTGTGCAAACTGCTGTGGCCTTGTGTGCTAATGCTAGAACAGAAAAAAATCATCAAGTCCATTTTGGGTGGGAGGCATGTGGTTTGGCTTGTATATCACTCAGACACACTAAAAGGAAGATCTGGAATTTAGTTAGGATATTTGCCTTATCTATAAAAATCCAGACCAGAGTCGCTGCGCAAAGAATCGATAGCTTTTGCATTTGAATATTAATAACATCAATAAACTTTTTACAGCAACTTAAAAAAGGCACACACATGTATAGTTTATACTATAGTGAGCCAGTTAGAGATGGTACAACAGACACACAGCCATGGTTTTTAGACTATGTTTTGCTTTTGTTAATAAATAAATATCTATGGCTTCTTTCCCACACTGTCATAATGCTATTCAGGAAAACCCCTGTGCCTGAAGATACCTACTATATTAGGGCTTTAAAGTGATGGTTCAGAGTAATTCACCCTAGGGTCCTTTGCACCATGACCTCGAGCCAAACACCCCCCCAGAAGCTTTTTTCACCTGGGTCTAACATTGGGAGAGTTAGCGTAAAGTAGCGTTATCAGCTGAATATACTTAGGCTACGGGGGCTAATTGCCACGCTTTGTATCTCTTAAGTTACCCACTATGTTCGAAATGATAGTCTAATCGCTACATTAGTAAATAGGTTATGCTATGCTCTCATAAAACGATGGATTGGAAAGTTTGTAAGTACACCAGAAGTTTATGTAAATAACACTTGCCTGCTGGCTTCTGCTCTCTGCTGTTGTTGTTGCTGCTGCTGTGAGACGAGTGCTTAGGGCCGTCTACAAATTACAACACCGAAAAGAGATGCAACAAAAAAGTTTTTTAATTTAACTTTTTTTTTTAAAGTGCTGTAGTATAACTAGCAGGAGACAAGTAATAATTGAGGTAAGTTTGGAGACATTACCTTATTTAATCATTAAATTAATAAATATTTTTGTTGTATCTCTTTTCGGTGTAGTAATTTGTAGACGGCCCTAAGCACTCGTCTAACTGCAGGTAGCAGCAGCAGCAGCAGCAGCAGCAGCAACAGAGCGGTGAAGAGAGCAGGCAAGTGTTCATAAACTTCTGGTGTACTTACAAACTTTCCAATCCATCGTTTTATGAGAGCATAACCTATTTGTACTACTTGTAGACGTTTGGTATCATTTCGGGCATTATTAGTGGGGTAACTTACAAGATACAAACGTGGGTCCATTAGCCCCTGCGCTAAGCTATTCAGCTGATAACACTACTCTAGCTAACTCTCCCAAGGTTCGACCCAGGTGAAAAAAGCTTCTGGGGGAGTGTTTGGCTCGAGGTCATGGTGCAAAGGACCCTAGGGTGAATTACTCCGAACCATCACTTTAACTTCTCACATCTTAAAATTCAGACCTGAAAGAAATGTCACTAAATGTGCTCCATGTAGTGTTGCTGAGAGTATCATATTGAGAACAATTGAGCCGGGCTGTTATTCAAACGCAACATGTTTTGCTGAAGCCTCACCATAAAGGCTATATAGACCTTTTGTACAGTGAGTTTGATGTGCTATAGTTGGGATTCTGCCATTAAAAAAAATCATGCTGTAATGTTAACTTAGTCCTCTTTTAAATGCATTCTTCATTTGAACACTCATGAACCAAAAAAGCACCAGGATTTCAACTTTACAATTTTCCAATTAAAGCGGATTCATCTACATACAATATTCTGAATCTTTAAAGGTTACTTGATTTGTATGCAACATGAACCTCTTTGTAATCTTTTGGGGTTAAACGTTTAAAAATCATTGTGCTGCTCTATAGGAAACCGATTGATCAATTTAATAGAAAACATGAAATCAAGGAGAGGGTTCACTTTTCCTGCTAAAAAGATTTCCCACCTTGGTCAGAAAGCACAGGGGAGACACGTTGTTTCTCTCACTAGGACTCTAGAGTCAGCACTCGCTCCGAGGTCAATCGCCGTCACTCTCTCACTTTCTTCCTTGCTCTACCACACACTCCACAGACACACATACACACACATGCTGGCTCAACGCATACACCAACAGACAAGTATAAGCGAGCCTTATTAGTGGAGCCTCCGCAGAACAATAAATCACTCTTTAGTAGCAAAAAGGCAGTTGTTTGGATCTACTTTACTTAAAAGTATAATACTGTGGAAAGAAGTGTGCCATGGTGTCATAGGCTTTAAAATCCTACTAATCTCAAGAGATACCTGAAGGTGCACCAGGACTGGGGTTATTAAAAGATGTTATAAACTTTGTTAAGCCATTCAGATGAAGGCAACATTTCTAAATGGTGGTGATTCATGTATGAGACTTTTCTTGAATAATAATCCGACCTTTGACATTGTGGTTTTACACTCTGCTACTCTTTTGGGCAGTCTGCCTCACTGTGTCGAAGCAACAACTTCTTTTAGGGAAAGAGTGTATTTTTCTCCATTGATGCCTGTTTTAAACATGTTCCAATGTTTTTAGTTTGGATTTTGCTGTATTAAGCTGTAGGGGTGGTACGGTTCACAAAACCCACGGTTCGGTTCGTATCACGGTTTTAGGGTCACGGTTTTCGGTTCAGTACGGTTCTTATTTTTTCTTTATCACTCCAGAATATACTTCAGCATATAGCTCAAATTAGCATATTGAATGCATGTTGCACAAAACGTGCACACAGTGGCAGTTCTATATTGTTTTATTTCATCATAGGTAACGTGAAATCCAAAATGTTCCCACACACCAGACTATAAACGACGCTGGCGCATCCTCCAGCTCCGGTCAGCCTCTCTCCGCTGACATTTCTGCAGGTGACGTCGCGTGGCGTGCAGCGGCACCACTCCACTTGAGGAGACGGTCGTGCCCGGTGTCTCTCAAAATCTGATGAAAATCTTTTAAACTGACCTTTGTCAATCTGAAATGAAGACAGATTCAGCAACTGCATGGCCTATTTCACAAAATGTTTTCAGAAAAACACGTTTGCGTAAACTATTTTAGTACAATATGAGATGTCATTCTGAACGAGCCGCCATGACAGTCTGGCTTTGAAATTTGGGACCAGCCAGACCCATGTGACGCAATCGTCCAATCAGCTGCCATGGGTTGCGTTTGTCACGCCCATCCCGCTCGTCATTTCCAGTAACTGTTTTAACATAGGTGTCGAAAGTGGGCACTACGGCAGTAAGAGGTTAGTGCAGCTTAACAGTGTACTGACGAACCGTGCGGTACACACACGCTCCGAACCGAGACTAGTGAACAGAACGGTTCGGGTGTTTTTTCATGAACCGTACCACCCCTATTAAGCTGGGAAGGAGACATGATCTTAAGATGCGAGAGCTTATTGGATGGGGTTATTTTATTAATAGTATTTTATGTGATGAAAGAGAAATGTTTTCTTCTTTGTTTTCATCTCAAAATCATACTATCAGCTAATGTTTCACGGATGAAATGGCTACTTTACTATTAGTAATTGATTTCATTTAACAGCAGATCAGACACCCCTCCAGCATTTAAAAATAGAAATCCAAATGTCACATAGATGTTCCATCTCAGGACTAAGACTTTATCTTTTTGCAAAAATGAACAAGAGTAAGGTGTATGTGTCAGGCTTGTGACATGTTGTCAATGGAGGGTCTATGAACCGTGTCATGTAGAACAGCTGGGCCAGGCTGACCCTCTACTACTTCCCCTCAACTCATTAATCCATCCATTTTACTACTCTCACTCTGCTTCTTACCCTACCTTTAGCGGTCGTTGATATTTACGCTTATATTTACCCTCCGTATACTTTGAGAAAAAAAAAGGTGGACCCCTACAAAGCAATAGCAGTATCAAATTAACATCTATTTTCTTTCGTTGTCTCATTGCCAGTAAACTCCAAAAGAGAGCTAAGTATAAAAGTGTGTGTTTAAAAGTAGCAGGATTAGCATTTTCCTCTCCGCAAAAAATAGAAATAAAACAAAATAGGCAGTTTCAATGATAAGATAGACAGGGGTTTAAGTTACACATTACTGTATATAAAAAGGTATGAAATCATGGTACTAGGAAAGTATTTTGCTAAAAGGTGGTAAAATCTATATACATTTGTTGTTTTTATACAAACACTGTAGCATTCAAATATGTATGCAAATGTAAAAATACACAGGCTCATTCCTTACGAATTACTAAAATCTTCCTATATGTGACACCGATTGCTGCACACTGCATGTACACAATACAGATGTTTCCTCATACAAGAGGTACAATCAGACAATATCAAAACTAAGTTGACCAGTAGGTAAATAGTGGGTGTAAGTCCTGAAATATTTAAAATATGCACAGCAGTACCAATGACAAAAATATGAACAAAAATACACAAACTACTCAGATATGCACAAAAATCATAAAGCCTGGGTCCACAACCAGGCATTTATACCAGGCATTTATTCAAATGCGGGGAATTAAACCTTTTTACATCTGTAGCCCTGCTGTGCCATTAAAAACACCTCTGGGCAGTGCTCGCTATTCCTTAATGCTCTGATCGGCAGGCTCCCGCAAAGCATGATGTATGAACCCATTTAAATTAACAAAGGAATGGGTTCCCTTCTAATCTCACTGCACTTCACAGTGCTGCCGCCGCTTGGATGAGCAATATATCATAGTACATGCACATACACACACACACACCACACACACACACACACACACACACAAACACACACACAAAAAAACACACACACACACACACACACACACACACACACACACACACACACACACACACACACACACACACACACACACACACACACACACACACACACACACACAAATAAATGCCCTTGAGCAATGCACACCACAAGCCTGAGTGTACACTCTGTTTAGAGGGAGTACCAAATAATTTGGTTTGTGTGTATACACACACACAAACACATGCACGCATGCAGAAAAACAGGATCAATTGGACCGACAGTTTGTGCAAAGTGTTGACTACACAACTAAATTATGTGTTGTGTAGGCTAAATCTGATACAAAATCTCTCAGTGCATTTTCCCCACATATTTGCATGCACATGCACCTTTCTGCAGGCACAAACACACATTTATGCATGTATTCACGTCTCCAGCTGAGAGGAACACTGCTGCAGCTTTGATGTGGCAGCAGGCGATGGCACAAAAGACAAGCAGCCTGATGAAAGTGACTAGTCGGAGTGAATTATTCCTCTGGTTGTCAATGCGCTCCACTATGAGACAGAACACACACTACGAGGGTACAAGGGTACAAGTAAATATACATGTCATTGCCATGAAGCAATTATTAGGCAAAATTAGATCAGTAATTACAGGCTTGAAAATAAAGTGGGAGTTCTTTATTAGTGGAGCCACTTGCTATTCAACAAATAGAGCAGAGAGGCACATTAATGAGGGCGGACAGTGGACAGATGGTGGGAACAACTACAGAGAACTTCTCGTTCAAGACCTAAGCTGAATAAGGTGAGCATGTTTCTCCGCTATACATAAATGCAAACTAAGATTTAAAAAGATGGATAATAAGACTGGATAATTTCTAATGGTGTAAGTGCACTTGCGTGCACTTAAATGGAGAATAGTTAAATTAACTGAAATGAGGGAACACTGTTTGGCCTTGATATAACTTAGTGTTACTTGAATTGCTGGACCATTCTTTACAGTTGGATGATCAGTGTAGTGTGTATATGGTCTTTTAAAGGTCCCATGACATGGTGCTCTTTGGATGTTTTTATATAGGCCTTAGTGGTCCCCTAATACTGTATCTGAAGTCTCTTTCCCGAAATTCAGCCTTGGTGCAGAATTACAGCCACTAGAGCCAGTCCCACAATGAGCTTTCTTTAGGATGTGCCATTTCTGTGTCTGTAGCTGTTGAGGAAGAGAGAGGGAGGGGCAAGGTGGAGGGTGGGGGTGTGGCCTTGACCAACTGCCACTTTGCTCATTTGAAAGCCATGATGTCTCTCTCTCTCTCATGGGTGGGCCAAATTCTCTGGGCGGGCAAAGCAGAGAAAGGGGAGGTAACCTTGTTCCTTATGACCTCATAAGGAGCAAGATTCCAGATCGGCCCATCTGAGCTTTCATTTTCTCAAAGGCAGAGCAGGATACCCAGGGCTCGGTTTACACCTATCGCCATTTCTAGCCACTGGGGGACCATAGGCAGGCTGGGGGAACGCATATTAAGGTTATAAAACCTCATAAAGTGACATTTTCATGCCATGGGACCTTTAATATGGCCTCGTATTGCACAGACATTTTACAGCTGCGGGTGTTATGGTGCTCTTTGGTTCTCCAAATACTCATCCAAATGAATAAACTTATCAAAGCTGACTGAAAAATGTTCCCCTCATCATTCATAGCTCCAGGTTTTGTTCTCCTCAAACCCAATTCTGTCTCTTTGTGGGCTGGCCTTGCATAAAAGCAATGTCTACAAAGGCCTACATCCATCAAATCTTTGTTAAAAATTGTTTTCAACTACTTTCTACCAAAGAAAAGGGCCATTATGAAAACTGTGCACAGTTTGTTCTGTGGATTATCCAGATAAGCAGGGACAC
This sequence comes from Perca fluviatilis, assembly GCF_010015445.1. Classification (NCBI taxonomy): domain Eukaryota; kingdom Metazoa; phylum Chordata; class Actinopteri; order Perciformes; family Percidae; genus Perca; species Perca fluviatilis. The sequence continues at coordinate 17,323,028 of NC_053114.1, forward strand.
CATTTCTAGAAAGAGATATTGCTTTTGAATTTTTTTTTAACAAAATTCCATTTGCGTGAATTTGCATGGCTAGATAACATTAGGTAAGTGAGAAAATGTGTTTTTGTAACTTGGGCAAACTGCCATGGAAAGGTCTATCCGGTAAGCTGTGAATTGTGACCACTTTTTCTCTTCTCGGTTACATTTTATCTATGCTGATGTCATGATTTTCAAGGTCGCACTCCTTGTGACATAAAAATGATTTCAGAATCTTTGTTCTACTGCACAAAATTACAATCCTTTGTGTATCTGTTGATATGTCTACCTTCTAATTGTTAAACTTAATTTGCATCTCCTTATTTATTTGGCCTTTATTTTTAGCCTCATGACACTGAAATTGTTATTTGAGCCTTTCCCAGCCATGGCTCACTGTGTATGTGTGTGTGTGTGTGTGTATGTGTGTGTGTGTGTGTGATAGAAAAAGAAAGAAAAAAAGAGAGGCAGACTGTTACACTCCACCCCCACCACACACATACCTCTAGCTACAATAATATTAATGATCCACTCATAGGAGCCTATTACTCATTCAGCCATTAAAGCAACTTTCAAATCCCCAGTGGATAAGTCACGCACAATATCAAAGCATCACAACTAAAGCAAAAAAAGTATGTGGATCACATCTACAGTATGTACTAAATGGCAACACTGAATGTCAATGAGTCAGGTATAATTTATCACACCTGTTATGATGTTGAAGTCAGGTGTGCCTAGCTCTATTACAAATTCCTTAGCAGTAAATGAACTACTCCATGGGATCAGTGCAAGTCCATGATGACTCTAAATTCTACAAGTTGTGCTTTAATAATAATACACCTTATTTACACAGCACTTTTCAAAACCTTTAGGCTTAAGCCAGGACTTATGAACAGTCAGCAATATAAATGGAAGCTAAACCACAAAGTGCTTTAAAGTTAATCAGTGACATCTTTAAACCAATTCTAAAACGTACTGGTAACCAGCAAAGAGAGGCTAAAACAGGGCTGATATGACTTTGTCTAAAAGCCAAGCAGCAACGTTTTTTTACCAGCTGATGTTGTTAGATAGTGTTTCGCCTTAACCCGTGAATACAACAACTTACAATAAGCTAACAGAGATGAAATAAAAGAATGAATCACCTTCTCGAGGTCAGGCCGATAGAGAAAATACCTGACTTGAGATGAGATGCTCCCCAGATAAAAACATGATTTTTGTGACTTGTCTATCAAATGAAAGGTCACTGTGAAATATTACACCCAGGTTTCTGGCTGCAGGTTTGACATTTTGTAGACAGGTAGCCAAGATGTTTTTGTTAAACTGGGAGGACCAGAAATAATTATTTCATAATTGTTTTTATTTAGATAGTTTTGGGACATCCACCATTTTATTAGTGGTTTTTAAATGGGAAATACATTTCATCCGCATAATACTGGTACTGATTTTTGTTTGTATGTATGATATGTCCCAGTGACACCATGAATACACAGAACAACAGGAGGCCAAGAAAGGAGACTTGGGGAACACCACAGGTCAGATAAAGATCAGTATCAACGATGCCAACCCACTTTTCAAGGTGATCCAATAACTGTGTCAAATGCTGAGCGGAGATCAAGAATAATTATAGTCAAACAATCTCCAGCATCAGCTGTACGAAAAAAGATTGTGCGTTATATCAACGAGGTCTAGAACTGGCAACAAACTGAGAACAATAAGAGAGCACTTCTCTGGGTATTCTACTGCACATTGAACTGTAAACTTCCTGATTCTAGAGCAGTCCTCAACCTTTATGTTCTGTCTGAGCAACTTTATCTTTCTAAAGAGTGCTTATCCTCGTCCCTTCCTCCAAAGCACAGCATTAGCTGGGACAGTAAGGCAGTGCTGGCTCGCTGGGGATAAATGTTCTCTCGCCTCAAGGGGAGGAACAGGACAAGGCACAGAAAAAAATAGTTTTGAGTGATGCCTCTGTCTAGCTGACTAATGAACAGTTCAGCCTGGGTCAATCCATTACAACCAAAAGCATTTAATTATTAATTACGGCCAAATCTATAGGCAGTTAAGGACAAGTGACATTGTATGTTTAATGTGTGATATAGCTGGTGATGGGGTGGTGGGGGGCTGGTTTAGGCTAGAGAGATGTGGCATTTCTGCTATTAGTGTACGTCAGGAAAGAAAAAAAAAAAAAAGAGGAGGGAAAGGTTGCGATTGCTGCTTTTGATAAAAATGTGGGCAGTGTAAGCTTACACATTCATGTACACAGACGCAATAAAATAGTGTGTCCATACATCAAGAAAGCATAAATTGTGTGTGTGTTAGGAAAAAGAGAGGGAGCACTTCAGTATCAGATGTTACCCTAAGTAAACTCATTATAAAGAGGGTCATAAATACAGACATCACTTAAACCTAATTCCATAAAAACTTCTGTAATGTGAAACTGCTGTCTAATATTTTGTAATGAGATTTGTCAACGTTTGAGTTATTTATAGTGTGCAAATCAACTGCAAGTGTGGAACTGTGAAACTGTTGGAAAGTGGAGGTCTGACCGTTGTTTTTATGCACATGTATGTTTATATGTTGTGTGTATATGGGGGGGGGGGGGATCTTACTTAATGGATGGCTAAATAGTCAATGTGGTCTTCAGTGCTCCTGCGTCATTATCAGTCTCTTTAGTTTTGTGTTTGTGTTATGCCTTTTTATATACAAAACAAACAACAATCATAATAATAGTCCTAGTTAAAACAAATGCTTTGGTATTGGCTCTGTAATACACAGAATTCAAAATGGTGTTGCTGTCTGTGTGTGTGTCACACTCATGACAGGTCCAACCTCTACAGTAATGTGTGTGTGCATATGTGTATTGCCTGAGGCAGTTGCATAGGGTGAAGGGTTGAGTGAGCGGGGAGCAAAGCCGCCTGAGTGGTTTGCTTCATTAGGAAACAAAATATAAGCTTTCCGGGCCATTAGGACTGACTTTAGATGCAAAAGCACATAAGACGACGACTCACCTCATCAACGATGCATTGCAGTAACTGGAGAGGCTGGAAGAGGAGAGACACAAGGAGAGGAGAAAAAAAAACACATCAGCCTACATGGAATTTCTTGGCAATAGAGAAAATCAATAGTGTGATAAAAAAAAAGTATCTACTTAGATTAATCAAATTCAGCGAGCTTAGGCAAAGCAGTCCTTCAGCTCCTGCATGCTTTTATTGTTCCATAATGGCACCTAATGTAATACCAGCAGTTTAAGCATGATCAAATATTTCATTGCAAAAATGCAATTTGAGTGTTTTTTTTCCAATGAGAGAGCCAACCGAGAGTAGCAGACTATAGAGTGGGAGACCTCTATTTTCTTTCTTCTTATTCTAATGCAATAAAACTTACCATTAAAGATCCTTGGTTTTTCTGAATCTGTAGGGCAAGACAGAGAAGAGGGGACGAGGCAATATGTAATTAGCGTGTCATAATCAAGACGATGCACTTGGACACATTATGATCACTAGGAGAAAATTATTGCTTTCCTGTTGGCAATTTGTGAGTATGCGTTAACACCATTTACATAATGAAAACACACAAATGTTAATGGCCTTGTTCTCATTTGTGGAGAATGGGGGTAAAAGATCCACTAATGCTAATTTTCAGAGTAGTACTTTATTCATACCCTCCAGGTTATCTAGATGTGCTGGGATAACTGTTACAAACAGTATGAGCAAGCTTTGTAATAAGTATGCTCAATGTGTCAATTTCACAGGTGCAACAGTGACAATAAACAGGCCAGGACACGGTAAGCTACCTTCAAACATGATGGCAATAGAGTTACAGGAAAAAAAGGTTATTTGAGAGTAGATCTTTGAATGTGCAGTAAAATACAACCCAAAAATACTAGTGTTTAGGGCAGACAAAATATAGAAAAAGACATCTGATATCTAATACTTCTTTGACTTACTAAATGTACTTTCTATAGTCACAATCAAAACATAGAAAGGATTGAGTCCTTAAAAAAATGAGAGAACAGAAACTTTTAATATGGAAGATCTAGACAGCCGCTGAAATAATGTGACACTGTCGTGAAAATATAGAAAGCATTTCATTCCCCTATTTAAAACCCCCAGGGCTTAATTCATCAGGACAATCCGTTTTATTTTTTTAAAACACAAACTTATAACTTCATCATATAGACCAAATGATAAAAGGCCTGAAAACTAGGCTCAGCTAAATGTTTAAGATTTTTTGGTAAATAAATTGCTCATTTCTCCAGGCTTTTGACAGTGCATTAGAGCACTTATTGATTCACTCGATTAAATACAGGTTTTCACACACTGCAAATACCAAGAGACTCCTAAACTGCTTCTATATCCAGTTTTGCCTGATTCAGACACATTAAAGGCAACTATGGAAAACTAATTTGTTCAGAAATAATTACTAGGACAAAATTGCATGCTGCTCCAGGGGTTGAAATTGGATAGTGGGAGACTAACTTATTCAAGCATAATTGAGCACTTATTCTTCTTGTACTAGGTAGCTTGACCACATATCAAAAAGAGAGCTTTAAAAATAACCGTCTCTTTGAAAATATCACAGTGAGCTCGACGGGAAAATAAGTAGTCACAATTTTTAGATGTGAAATGATTTCGGTTTCTTTCAAGAGCAACTCAATAAACACTTCTAAAAGATCAGATGGCTGTTTCCCTGCTTAGAGATTTCAAAGATATTTCTTCAAAAGGTAAGGAATTAAGAAAACTCCTACAAAAGGATCTCTTTTTGATCAAAACTGTCAAGAAAGGTTGACATGCATGTTTTGGTTATGGGCAAGGGCAGTCCCACTCTGGCACCATGGAGATATCACTAGAAAAAGATGGAAAATGGTGAGAGGTCCCTTCTTTCGTTTTTTCTTCTTGACTGTTAGGTCAACAACCACTAAAGTCTCTTTCAGACACAACGTGATTTGAGCTGCGCTCACTGCTGTATTCAGCGCACATCTGACTAGCTGTTTGGGAAAGTCACAGAGGGTCGAGCTGTGGGTGCATAAAAGCAGTTTGGGGAATATTAGTTTTTTTTCTCTATTTTGCCTTCCGTGCCTTGCTGGCTGACTCGTTTCTATTAGCCACGCAGGCATTTGGCGCGGCCCAAGTCATTGGAAATATGGGTTTCAAAGCGCAGTGTTGCCGTTGTCTTAAAAGGGCCATAAGTCCCTCCGAGATGTGCTACATTCTCAGTGCTAGCCAAAAGCTTCAGGACAGCTCAACTTAGATTCACTAAGTGGTAAATTAATTTGCATCATCAATAAGCTCTATGAAGTCAAAATATTACATCTTGAAAATAATGTATGAATTAGCTGCATAGAGAAGCCTAATACAAGGTTATACAGATATTGTGCGTTATTTAAAAAAATGTTTGGGTGACGATAATCATCATGGTAATAAATAATGACAGACGTAGCTTTACATACTTAAGATTGAGAAGGAAGGGCCAATATTTATTCGCATCACTTATAAAGTAATCTAAAGCCTAAAATGGAAGCCTAATACACTGAATGTTTTAACTTCTTTAAAGTATAAAAGAGTTTGCAGCTGGCATAGGGTGCTGAAAATGTTTACACTCATATAGTACTACAGTACCATTTTCTTTCTATTTCATTTGAGAGGAAAAAACAAAATAACAAAGGGAAATGCTGTTTGATGGATGCAGCGATGTGTAATGGAAGCTCCTGCAACATACACACACATAACTGACATGGCATTTCATCCAAAGATTCATTCAAATTTGAGAAAATATGACAAAATAAAGAGAAACAAAAACAACCATAGAGCAAACAAATCAATCAGAAGCAATAGTGCTGGCGGCTGTATACACATCACATCAGGTCTGGTGTCTTCAAAGACTTTCAGAGCGCGCCGTGCAAAAACTCCATTAACTCCTGACAAAGGACGCAAATGAATCCCAACATGTGGTGAAGTGGAATTAAAGAGACCATCTCTAATCATGACAAACATGAGGTGATGATTCCACTGTGCGTGCATACACACAAGAATGAATGAAGGATTATGCGTCAACTAACCAGAAGAGGAAAGCAACTGGTAAGCACACACCCTTCTTCAGAATGTAAAGGGGAAACAAAAGAGCCCAAACAATGCTAAAATTGGCTTTTCAAAAGTGCAAATCATGAACGCCTCAAAGCCAAATTCAACTATAGCAACTCCTCCTGTATCTTCCACTAGTCTACAGTGGAAACTCAGATGATACTCTTCCAAACTCTCTCTCCCTTTCATCTTCTCCAACTTCTCCCTCAGTATGTACTAAAATGTTCTCTGTGAAGTGTAGCAGGGGGTTTTGCACAGACAGCTGTGCCAGCGTCTGCAAAAATGACAGCTTAGGCCCGAGGACTTTGGCTGGCTGCGCCTGACGAGCTGGATCTGAACGCTCTCGCCACACCGCTCTGCTACAGCCTGCAGGTGAAGTGTCTGCAGTACCATATGGAGTTAGGGGAAAATTAACACTGAGATGAGGAAAGCTGCGTGACAGTGGAGAGCTTAAACTATAAACTGAGAGGTGTTTCTAATATTTTGTCTACCCCAAATTATATCAATGAAGCATAGATTAAAATACCATTCAGTTGCAAAAATACACTTAACAATTAACATGATAATGAAAGCATTAGTTAGACTGATCATTGTGCGACATTTACATCATAACAATTTAAGTGCTATATAAACACACCTTTGCTCCCTTGCACAAAAGGTTTGGATATCATTTTCATGATGGCTCTAGAATTAATGATCAACACAGAAAAGAAGTGAATAGCTACATCACGGTGTAATCTGTCTCACAGACGGCTGTTCACTGTGGAAGTACGCAACTAGGTGCGGAATTAATTCTTGTAAAAAAAAAAAAAAACATTTGGGTTTCTCTCAGCACATAATAGATAACATTGATAGAATAACATCTTCAAACGGAGGTAACTGACATTAACATCCAAAACACTTACAGCCTTAAAGAAATTTCAGTTAATTTCAATGCATAGATGCTGAGATTTTAAGTCTCATATGATATCCAACTCCAACGTTTAGTAAATTGGTTTTGCCTTTTCCCAGGAAGGATAGCTGGCATAAAAAAAGGAAGCAGTCAATTAGACATTCCCTGGGCAGATAGTGCAGTTACATCACACTCTGCTTCTTTAATCAACCGCAATGACGTTGCGTTTAACTGACGGAGCAGTCCAAGTGTTGCGGACATTGAGGCCACACGAAAATTACACAGAAATCAAATGTGCCAATACATAGAACACTGTTAAGATTCATTTTCCTTGTTAATCAAACAAAAAGTGGGAATGTATAGCTAGTGTCCATGTGTTAAAAACAAATTAAAACCCACAACATTAATATAATATAATTAAGATTTTCCAAGCCTTATTTTCATACAACCAGAATGTAGTTTTAGGAACAAACTCTTCATGTAGATAACATTTTGTGAAGGCAAGCGGCCAGGAGGTAACCTGAGGTAACCAGATTTAGATTGCTCTGTTAGGGATTAGTGAGATAAACCCATCTTAAAAAGGGCTAATTAAGACTTGATGGGATTGGGAAGTCACTTTGGAGGTCAGCAATTACATTTGGGAAGAATTTTAACTTAGTGTAATGAGGGGGAAAAAAATTTACCTAAACAGTAGATTTATACATTTAAAGTTGAATATCAACATTAATACAACTAATCTAGAAAGTAATGTAGATGATAGAAAATTATATTTCCAGATCAATAGACATGCAAGTCTTATTCAGGGCATTTAAACAGGATTTGTGCCTCATGTAATAGTTACAGCAAACATTTTAAAATCTAACAAACAAAATGAATACAATATTTTCTATAAGAAAAACTGATTTGAAAAATAAAATGCAATTTGCAGCACAAACAGTATTTTAAACACTGAGGACATTGTAACTAGTGTAAACTAATAGTGTTAGGATATTTTTAGGTGGAGATGGATAAAAACAATTAGCCTAAAATACAAATAAAAGAAAGACTAAAATAACTCACCTGTGGATAGGGGAACATGCCTAGTGCCAACTGTGTAAAGATGAAAGAAATAATTAGTGCTACAGGATATTCTTAGATTCTTCTTGAGATTTTAGAAATAATAAAAACATACTGGAAAAAGCTGAGTCAGTACTGGGCCAGTGGAAATATCTGTAATACCTGTACAAACTAATGCTTTCCAATCAAACAGCCCCTCCATAATGCTTACATTTGTGCAGCTTATAATGGCCAATTTTAGCAACCCTATATTCTATATATTATATTCTTATATTTCAGGCTGTACCTAATGTTTTACCCACCCTCCTAAAAGATACTGTGTGCTTCACAAAGGTATAATTTCTTGCATGGCTGCTAGATTGGACTCCATTAGACTACACAGGCTGTAATGATAATGCATCCACCCCTTGTATGTACAGTATATACTGTATACCAATGCATTAATCTATACATGCCTTTCCATTGCCAGTGTCTTAATGACATGAAATTCAAGACACAGAAGGAAAATGCTGTTGAAGCCACTGAAGTGTGCAGAACTTCAGACTTTCTGTCTTTGAGGTAAGCTTAGTGCCCACCTGCTGGTCACACTTCATCAAACAACATCAGCTAATAACCCCCCCACCATTACCACCTGCAGAGAACAAAATAGAGGGATAAAGAGATGCAGGACAGGATTGTGAGACGGTTGTATGTAATGTGTGTACTTGTGTTATTTTGGCAGGGGGGGGGTTGGGACAGCTCTCTCTGACATTTGGCAAATCACTCAGGGTGGGCATTTTTCATCTTGGTCAAGGGCAGCTTATTGGCAACATTACGTTATTAAAACATAAAAATGCTCACAATCTTTCCTTGAACATAAATAGACCAACTAGTAGGGTAAAGATCAATCCAAATTGAGTGGGACTGCAAGCCATTTAATTTAACTTAATGGACACATCCACAGCTAGAAATAAAGAGAACAGGGCCGAGGGTGGTGGTGGTGGTTTATCACACAGAGATCATGTCAATAATTTTGACATGGCTCCTTCTCCCTGAACTCATCTATTGTTGTTATAATTGTTTGATATTAAACATTACTGACAAACAAAGGAGAGGCAGAAGCCCAAATAATTTGTTATACTGCAGAGGGAGAGCTGTGGACAGAAACAGATGGAGAATC